>NW_019945480.1:26291-32836 GCF_002910315.2 Salvelinus sp. IW2-2015 | reverse complement strand
AACATTTATGAACAGGAGATAAATGCACTGTAAGTCAAGTTGAAAAAGTTGGGGAGTTCTAGGGAGGGTATCTGGGGAGGGGTGGAGGTGATGGAGGGTGATTGATGGGAGGGGTGGAGGTGATGGGGGAGGGTGGAGGGTGATCTGGGGAGGGGTGGAGGGTGATCTGGAGGTGATAGGGGCGTGACTGGTGGAGGGTGATCTGGGGGATGGGGTGATCTGGGTGAGGAGTGAGGGGAGGGGAGGGTGGAGGGTGATCTGGGGAGGGGTGGGGTGACCTGGGGAGGGGAGGTGATCTGGGGAGGGAGGGTGATCTGGGGAGGGTGGGGTGAGGGTGAAGGAATTGGGGGGGGACTCGGAGGTTGACTGGGGAGGGTGAGGTCGGAGGGGCAGGGCTGGGGGAGGTGAGGGTGATCTGCGGTGGGGGCAGGGGATTGAGGGTGATCTGGGGGAGGTGGAGGTTGACCTGGGGGAGGTGTAGGGTGATCCTGGGGAGGGGGAAGAAGTTGATCTGGGGAGGGGAGGGGAAAGGGTGATCTGGGGGAGAACGGATGTTGATTGCATAGCATGCCTACACATCCTGCCGTGCATGATGGGGAAAGCTGTCTTCTTTAAAAACAACACATTTTACAGTGTATTTAATAATAAAGCATGTTTTAGTGTGTGTGGAGGGGGTAGAGGTGGACAAAGTTAACATAGACGCGCATGCACACAACACACCACACACACACACACACACACACACACACACACACACACACACACACACACACACACACACAACACACACACACACACCACTCACACCACACACACATATACACATTCACACCATGACGTGCGAAACCAAGAAGAAAATCCAACAGGCTGTTACTGCCTCTCACATGTACCCAACCTACCATCTCCATATTAAGTGATACAAATGCATCATGTTATCCATGGCCCCTGGCTAGTGGAGATGACAGAGGAGCAGCGTATTTGGCAGCTGTGAACGATAGCACCTGCAAACAACTTGGGGCTTGTCCATGTGGTCTGGCCCATTCTTACTGCTGCCATTCAAAACAAGACTGATCAATTGACAGGGAAAACAGTGGTAGAGGGAGACAAAGCATGGAGCTTGACAGGGGATGATTGATGTTCAGCCATCACGCGAGGGTTGACACACCACCAGTGTGTGTGTGTGTGTGTGTGTGTCCATCCATGAGTGTGTGTGGTTCTCAGGCTGAAAACCTCCAATCAATAGATCAGACTGCTGACGAGACACAAGCAGTAGCCTTCCCAAATGGTGCCCTATTCCCTATTTAGTGCACTACCTTTTGACCAGGGGAAGGGAATAATGTGCCATTCAGGACGCAGGCAAGGACAGAAGTAGTGGAGCGCATTCCACATGTAGTAATAACCCGGGCTAAGTAGGGAAAAATCGTGTACACGGGCTTCACAGGTTCAAGGTGTGTGTGTGTGTGTGTTTTGTGTGTACTTGTGTGTGTCTCTTTGTGTGTGTGTGTGTGTGTTGTGTGTGACAAGCCCAATCTACCCCACAAGTGATAACATCTATATGCTGGAGTCTGGGGATGTCAGTCGTGAGTGGACGGAGGCCCATAGTGTCCTGTCATTGAAAAATAATGTGTTTTAGTGTGTGTGGATTGTATAATAACACAGCCCCTGTGTGTACTCTTATGTGATCCCTTGTGTGTGGTGAGTGCGCTGTCGTGTGCTGTGTCCGCTGCTGAGCTCATGCCAACAAGAGTAATCGTTTAGCTCAGTTACTTAGGCCTTTGTGTGCGTTTGTGTGGGTGTGTACTGATGGATGCGTCGTAGTGATGTGTGGTGTGTGGCGCGCTTTGCTTGAAAGCATGTGGTGACGATGTGCATGACTGTGGTATGATAGGTAGTTTGAGTGTAGAGTTATGTTTGCGCGTTAATGATCTACGACCAGCCAGACTGGTGTGTTGTGTGTGTGGTGTGTGTGTGTTGTGTGGTTCCAATTGCAGCTGTCGTGTGCATGGTGATCTTCGTCAGTTGTCTCTGTAGTGTGTGTTGTGAACCACTTCTAAGAAAATGTGTCATCGAGTGAAGAAAAAGGGACATCCTGAGACCTGTCTCTGCGGGCCTACAGCGACAGACTCTCTCGAAAGCGTGTTATCCGACGATTGTAAATTTGTTCTCCTAGGCGTATCAACCTTCTCCTGGTCTTTGCTCAATCTGTCAAGCGAAGCATTACTTGATTAATTGTTATCCCCATTCGCGCGAACAAGGTACTTATATGCTGCCATATTTCCACGTGATTTCCTTCCAGGTTCCCGGGTCTCTTTACGCCGTGAGCCGAACATTGACATAACTTGTCTTACAAAGCCGAGCAAGTTAATTTACTTAAATAGTTTTGAGTTTATATGTAATTCTCTGTCTGAGTAGCCATCTAGTGTCTCATTATCCACTGAGAAATCAGACACCCGACGGCCTCGCTTATCCATCCTATGCCTAATCCCAGATCAGACTGCGTCAAGACCCTCCACCCAACACCTAAACCACTATTGACCCTGCGTCTGAGCTAAATATGAATTAAGCCCCGACTCGATTTGTCTCTGTACTGGCGACTTAGCCTGATCTTTTGATCATCCTTTGCCCGGAAGACAGCAAATGCATCACACCAACTGTCTTGAGAGTACTCAATCCGCGTCAATACGATCCCGGTCTCTTCCTTGTTGCCCTGGTTTAATGAATTTGAAGCAGCTCTAGGTTTGCGCTTTGTCTCTACCAGATCCATCTTGACACGCTGAGAGAGTACTATGCCCGATGCTCTAATGCGCATCAGAGGCCCTAACTCAAGCCTCTGAGGCGTAACCATAGATCATGACTCTTAGCTGGATTGTGGTGTGACTGTGATCTGATCGTTCGATATTCGATGCTTCTCTGAGCATGTGATGTAGTGTCCAGAAAATCGCTGTTGCTGGATTGTGACTGTGCAGCATTCGCGATGTGTGTGTGTAGTAGCTTGTGATTGATGTCGTCGTGTTGTGCGAGTGTGTCGTGTTGTTCGTTTCAAGCCAGTGTGGCCATGAGTTGTCGCATGTGCATGTTCAGCCGTGGCTGAGCATCCACACACACACACACACACACACCAGAAACACACACACACACACACACAGCACACCAAAACCACTATCTGTGGAAAAGAAGGCTGGTATTAGAACTGTTTATGTAGCACTTTATGACGTAATACATTACATTCACCTACATTCATCATGCCAATATTAAAAGCTTGTCTTTTTAAAAACAGTGTGGCTTGGAATGGAAAATATACGAGGTGGTTTGAATTACGTAAATAGCGTAAAGAAAAACCCAAAAATAGTTACTTCGTCTCTGATTATGACCATAAGAATATAATAGCATAGAGGAGCCATAATCCATCAAGAACAATATCATCCATTTTCATTTTGTCTTAGAAAATACATGACTAGATGTTCATGACTGTACGTAGTGATTTATATCATGTCAAGTGATAGACATCTATTCCATGATGTCATGCATAAATACACTGATACCAGCTAGAAATGTTATCTCAAATAACCACCTCTTTGAAATACATGAAAAAACAGTGGGTTGATGAGATTGCCGCTGCAATACGGTCAGTATGTCAGGCACAGCACTGTTTATTTGAGTGTTTTGTGACGTTTCTGTTACACTGACTTCCTCCATCCATTCCCAGTGTGCCGAGAGTCAGTCACCTCCACCGAGCTACAACAGTGACATCTAGTGGTCTATTCTCCATAGACATAGAATGTATTTATACATCATCTATAGATTCTATTTCTATGCTACTCTTCACTAGGGTCAACAGTGTTGTTTAAGCCCTGGTCTTGATAACCCTCATGGTGTGCAGCTGTTTAAGCCTGGTCTGTAACCCACACGGTGCGCCTGTTTAACCCTGGTCCTGGTAACCCACACGGTGTGCAGGCTGTTTAAGCCCTGGTCCTGGTAACCCACACGGTGTGCAGCTGTTTAAGCCCTGGTCCTGGTAACCCACACGGTGTGCAGGCTGTTTAACCCTGTCCTGGTAACCCACACGTGTGCAGCCTGTTTAAGCCCTGGTCCTGGAACCCACACGGTGTGCAGGCTGTTTAAGCCCTGGTCCTGGTAACCCACACGGTGTGCAGGCTGTTTAAGCCCTGGTCCTGGTAACCCACACGGTGTGCAGGCTGTTTAAGCCTGGCCTGGTAACCCACACCGTGTGCAGGCTGTTTAAGCCCTGGTCCTGGTAACCCACACGGTGTGCAGGCTTTAAGCCCTGGTCCTGGTAACCCACACGGTGTGCAGCCTGTTTAAGCCTGGTCCTGGTAACCCACACGGTGTGCAGCCTGTTTAACCCTGTCCTGGTAACCCACACGGTGTGCAGCTGTTTAAGCCCTGTCCTGGAACCCACACGGTGTGCAGGCTGTTTAAGCCCTGGTCCTGGTAACCCACACGGTGTGCAGCTGTTAAGCCCTGGTCCTGGTAACCCACACGGTGTCAGGCTGTTTAAGCCCTGGTCCTGGTAACCCACACGGTGTGCGGCTGTTTAAGCCCTGGTCCTGGTAACCCACACGGTGTGCAGCCTGTTTAAGCCCTGGTCCTGGTAACCCACACGGTGTGCTGGCTGTTTAACCCTGGTCCTGGTAACCCACACGGTGTGCAGCCTGTTTAAGCCCTGGTCCTGGTAACCCACACGGTGTCAGGCTGTTTAAGCCCTGTCCTGGTAACCACACGGTGTGCAGGCTGTTTAAGCCCTGGTCCTGGTAACCCACACGGTGTGAGCCTGTTTAAGCCCTGGTCCTGGAAGGGTGGGTGGGTGTGTGGGGGAGGTTAGGCCCAGTGAGGTTGGTCAGACCAGCAGGCCCTTAGCCCTACTGTTTACTCTACTCTACTGACACTGGCTTCTATTCAGAGCTTTAGGAAGACAGAGGCCTCAGTCAGTCTACTCTACTCTGCTCTGCTGGACCATCATCTACTCTCATTCACTGTACTTTACTCTACTGTACTGTACTGTACTGTACTCTACTCTACTCTGCTCTGCTCTGCTCTACTGGACCATGATCTACTCTCATTCACTGTACTTTACTCTACTGTACTCTACTCTACTCTACTCTACTCTACTCTACTCTACTCTGCTCTGCTCTACTGGACCATAATCTACTCTCATTCACTGTACTTTTCTCTACTGTACTGTACTGCACTCTACTTTACTCTACTCTACTCTGCTCTACTGTACCACAACCTACTCTCATTTACTCTACTCTACTCTACTCTACTCTACTCTACTCTACTCTACTCTACTCTGCTGTACTCTGCTCTACTTGTCCCTGCTCTATTGTACCACAATCTACTCCCATTTACTCCACTCTACTCGACTCTGCTCTAATCTACTCTACTCTACTTTACTCTGCTTTACTGTACAACAATATACTCTCATTTACTCTATTCTGCTCTACTCTGCTCTACTCTACTCTGCTCTACTGTACCATATCTACTCTCATTTACTCCACTTTACTCTACTCTGCTGTACTCTGCTGTACTCTATTATTCTCTACTCTATTATTCTCTACTCTGCTCTATTATTCTCTACTCTACTCTGCTTTACTCTGCTGTACTCTATTATTCTCTGCTCTATTATTCTCTACTCTGCTATATTATTCTCTACTCTGCTCTGCTCTGTTATTATATACTCTGCTCTGCTTTATTATACTTGACTATTATTCTCTACTCTGTTATTCTCTGCTCTACTCTACTCTATTATACTCTACTCTGCTCAGTTCTATTATTCTCTACTCTATTATTCTCTGCTCTGCTCTATTATTCTCTACTTTGCTCTGCTCTATTATTCTCCACTCTATTATACTCTACTCTGCTCTGCTCTATTATTCTCTACTCTATTATGCTCTGCTCTACTCTGTTATACTCTACTCTGCTCTGCTCTATTCTTCTCTACTCTATTATACTTTGCTCTGCTCTGGTATCCTGTAATCTGCTCTGCTCTATTATTCTTTACTCTATTATTCTCTACTCTGCTCTGCTCTACTATTCTCTACTCTATTATTCTCTACTCTGCTCTGCTCTATTATTCTCTACTCAATTATTCTTTACTCTGCTCTACTCTATTATCTTCTACTCTATTATAACCTACTCTGCTCTGCTTTACTATTCTCTACCCTATTATTCTCTACTCTGCTCTGCTCTTTTATTCTCTACCCTATAATGCTCTACTCTGCTCTGCTCTATTATTCTCTACTCTATTATTCTCTACTCTATTATACTCTGCTCTGCTCTATTATTCTCTACTCTACTCTGCTCTATTGTACTCTACTCTATTATTCTCTCCTCTATTATACTCTACTCTGCTCTGCTCTATTATTCTCTACTCTACTCTGCTCTATTATTCTGTACTCTGCTCTGCTCTATTATTCTGTACTCTAATATTCTCTACTCTATTATTCTCTACTCTACTCTACTCTGCTCTATTATGCTGTACTCTGCTCTATTATTCTCTACTCTATAATGCTCTACTCTACTCT
>NW_019945480.1:19883-23656 GCF_002910315.2 Salvelinus sp. IW2-2015 | reverse complement strand
GCTCTATATTCTCACTCTATATTCTCTACTATTCTCTACTATACTCTATTATTACTCTACTCTACTCTCACTACTCTAAATCTATTATACTCTACTCTGCTCTACTCTGCTCTATTATCACTCTGCTCTACTCTACTCTCCTCTTATCTATCTATATTACTCTCTCTACTCTACTCTGCTCTACTCTGCTCTATTATTACTCTGCTTCTGCCTACTCGCTCTATTATACTCTCTGCTCGCTCTACTCTGCTCTATCATACTCTGCTCTACCTCTGCCTCTATTATTCTCTACTCTATACATGCTCTACTCTACTCTGCTCTATACATTCTCTTACCTCTATAATGCTCTACTCTACTCTGCCTCTATTATTCTCTACTCTATTATTCTCTACTATTCTCTACTATACTCTATTATACTCTACTCTACTCTGCACTACTCTAATCTATATACTCACCTGCTCTACTCTGCTCTACCTCTACTCTAGCTCTGCTCTACTCTGCTCTATATACCTCTGCTCTGCTCTACCTGCTCTATTATACTCTGCTCTCTCTACTCTGCTCGATCATACTCCTCTCTACACTTCTGCTCTATTATAGCTCTGTCTACTTCTGGCTCTATTATACATCTAATCTGCTTCTCTGCTCTACTCTGCTCTACTCTGCTCTTTACTCATCCTCACTGCTCTATATACTTGCCTACTGCCTTCTACTGCTGCTCTAGCTCTCCTGCTCTACTCTGCGTCTATTATACTCTGCGCTCTGCTCTACTCTGCTCTCTACTCTGCTCTATTATATTGCCAATCTACTTCTGCTATCCTCATATTACTCGCCTACTCTACTCTGCTCTCTCTATTATACTCTACTCTGCTGTACTCTGCTCACCCTCTACTGTACTCTACCTTGCTCTACTCTACTGTACTACTAACTCTGCTCTACTCTGCTCTACTTCTGCTCTGCTCTGCTCTTTGCTACTCTTACCATATTATATTATACTATACTATCCATATTATACTGTACTATATCATATTGTACTATATTAATAATATACCATGGTTTTCTGTATATGACTAGTCTGTATATCATGACTATACGTATATGACACTATCACCATATATATAGCACTATACATATTATAATTTATACTGTGTTATTTCTATACTATACTATGCTAATTATACGTACTATAGCTACTATCACTATACCTATACACTATAACATATATATGATTAACTAATTAACCTGCCCGGGGGGGGGGGGGTGGCTGGCTATATAGAACACATTCCAACGCTAAGGGCTAATGTTCTTATGCACGATCACCAGGAGTAGCCTGGATACACCCAATTAGACGGTGGTATAATAACCATATACCACAACAAACACAGTCCTTCATTGCTCATTATAAACTGAAGTTACCTAACGTAATTAGATCAGTCAAAAATCAACTGTTTTTATTCATATCCGTCGATGATACAAGCGTGTCAGCCACATCAGCATCAGGGCTACGACCACCAAGGGGTTTATAAAGAGTACTACTATACGTGGGCATGAAGAGCTGTGTTGATTAGCTAGATTTATAGAGCCATCCCAAAACACAGTCCAACACACAAGCAATATTCCTCAAACCGCTCTCAGCATTAATATATCCGTGCAACAGGAGAACAAGAAGGTGGAGCCGGGTTAAAAATCTCTCTTCATATTTCGCATCCCAAAATGGGAATCTGGTTGAAATTGGTGGAACAAGATTGGCCCCCGGGTAGCTCTGCCTACGCGAGCTTCTTTCAAACCGGAGCCGGAAGGGAGTGGGACATCTGAGAATCAAGCGTGAAGGAAATGTACCAACAGAAGCATGCAGTGATAGCTTGATAAGTCTGTAATGGTGCAACTAGTGCGCCGTGCGTGTGTGTGTGCTCGGATTTAAATTACCACCAACACCACACCGCAGCAGACAAGTCTAGTGTCATGTCTCTCATATAAAAGATCTGTGTAATAGAGAATCAATCAATGTGTGAAATCGTTCTCATATCAGACAATTCCTCAAAAGATGGCACACTCAATCTTTCATCCATCTACATAATGGCACCTCATCTCGATATCCCATCTAAACAAAGTAAACGAATAGAGACCTCATCATCGAATCCATCACCATACAGATGGCCTATCTCAATCCTCTAACACACTCAGTCCGGCACCTATCTCGTAATAACCTCTGACCATGAGTAGAAAATCCTACAATCTGAATATCCGTACTAGCCATAGTGGACACCATAACAGACAGCAGTCTATATCCTCTAATACATAAGATAAAGCACCTCAATAACAATTCATTATCATCTACACAGTAAAAATAAACAGTGAAGCCAATAATCCATCAAATACCAGAGTGAGTCGCACTAACGTACCAATCAAGATATTATTCAACTCAATTCGAGTACCAAATTAGACCAATAGTGGCAACATAGACATATAAGATATAACCTCCTCAAACCAAACTGAAAGTGAGCTATCTCATTTAAATCAGCAATCTACCAATAGATATGAGAACATACGTCATCTAGTTATCCTCTACCATAGTATGGAGAATACTAGCTCAAGTCCAGGATAATATCTACCATAGGTGAGTACAACCATCATATTACTGACGCAAGTAGTGCACCATCCATCACGTATCCAATCTAGCCAATGGATGCGCAACTCACCGTCCAATAGTTAATCACTCTACACATGTATGACACCTCATACTGAGTATTCCAGAATGCTACATAAAATGCATATCTCATCTAGTATATCCTTAACCATAAGATATCTCATCCATATTCCTGCTTACCATAGTCGCAATAGTCGTCATGAATATCATCTACCATGTGGAATGGACAACTACAGTCAGGTATCCGTCATGAGAACCAATAGAAGTGGCAACCTCAATGCTATAACCCTAAGTCAGCGCAAATCTCATCGTATGGTGAGTGCGTGTCTAACCAAATAGAGAACACATACACTAGTACTCCTCACCAATAGTGGCACCTACACTAGAATCACGTCTACCATGGATGTCGGCCATAGTCTGCATCTAGTATACTCTACCATATAAGACATATCTCAGTGACTAGATAATTACTCACCATAAAGTCATACCTCTCACATCCAGTAACCTTACCATAGTGAGCACTATCTACCCCGGATATCCTCTATCACATAGTAATGACAACTCAGGTAACTAGACGAGTCCTACTACGCATAGTGGGCATAACTCACAGATATCCTCTACCATATGGCTATTATCCAGATCTTCATATGCATATCCATCCAGTACTCTACCGATGTGTGGCATATTCATCCAGTATCATCTACTTATAGAGTGGCAACTCATCTAGTATCCTCTACCATATGGGAATCTCATCCAGTATCCGTCTACCATAGGTGGCATCTCATCTAGTATCCTCTACAGATGTGCCATATCTCATCCAGTATCCTCTACCATAGTGCATATCTCATCCAGTATCCTCTACCAGTATGGCATATCTCATCCAGTATCCTCACCATATGCACCTCATCTAGTAACCTCTCACCATAGCGGCATATCTCATCTAGTATATTCTACCGTGTGGCACCTATCTCGTAATATTCTACCATAGAGGCACCTCATCTAGTATCCTCTACCATAGTAGCACCTCATCTAGTATCCTCTACCATAGTGGCACCTCATCTGAGTATCCTCTACCATAGTGGCATATCTTCATCTCTAGTATCCTCTTACCATAGTGGACCTCATCTAG
>NW_019945480.1:4883-14883 GCF_002910315.2 Salvelinus sp. IW2-2015 | reverse complement strand
TGTATTTACGATAGTGTTTGTTCTTCACTGGTTGCCCTTTTCTTGTGTCAACAGGTCACACATCTTACTGCTGTGATGTCACACTGTTGTATTTCACCCAGTAGATATGGGAGTTTATCAAAATTGGATTTGTTTTTAAATTCTTTGTGCGTCTGTGTCATCTAAGGGAAATATGTTGTTAGCCAAGTCAGATCGCTATATATGATTGTGATTTTTCAGGTCTACAGTTGTTGGTTATGATAAGAAATACTTTTGCTGATTGTCAAAGAGATGGCTGGACTCCACGAGAAAGACAGCTAGCCATTACCTTTACCTTGACTACGGTCAAGTTCCAGTCAGAGGGAGTTCAGTCATAAGCTTCTATGTCAAAGTTCATAATGTATGTAAATGTATTTACATGTCTCTCTCTCTCTCTGTGTCTGTACTTCTCTCTCTCTCTCTGTACTTCTCTCTCAAATTATCGCTCTCTCTACTTCTCCCTTTCCCTCTCTCTCTCTCTCTTCTTTCTCTCTCTCACACTCTCTCTTTTCTCTCTCTCTTTTTCTCTCTTTATCTATCTTTCTCTCTCATCCTCTCTCTCTACTCTCTTCTTCTTCTCTCACTCTCTCTCTCTCTGTCTCTCATCTCTCTATCTCTCCACCTGAACAACACACACACACACACATGCTGCTCCATCATCCCATCCATCCAGTATGATTAGATTAGGCCCATTATTAATGGGTGTTGTGAGCCAGAAGACACCGGGGTCACAGGAGTTTAATTCTATTCTCAGATAATTCATTTGGCCTGTGCGAGTGTTATTGTCGGTGCTAGATGTTTATAGGAAACAATAGCTCCAAGAACAGACATCCTAGTTAAAGGGGTCAGACTGGTCCATTAGAGTACAGCTGAATTTGTTCTACGAAGTCAGTGCCTTTTGGGTAGTGTACTGTAACTTTGTGACAAAAATGACTTTTAACATTCTGTCATGAAGAGCACTGTTCAACTTAATAGAAATGTTTTCCCATCTCAAGAGGTTCAATAAAACAATGACTACAGTAAGTGCTTGTTAAGTGTGCCTGTTAACAGGGTTGACCATAACAGGGTTGACCTTAACAGGGTTGACCTTAACAGGGTTGACCGTAACAGGGTTGACCTTAACATGGTTGACCGTAACAGGGTTGACCGTAACAGGGTTGACCATAACAGGGTTGACCTTAACATGGTTGACCTTAACAGGGTTGACCGTAACAGGGTTGACCTTAAGAGGGTTGACCATAACAGGGTTGATGATTTCTTCTTTAATCAGCCATAAATCCCCTTGTGACAGAGGGACTTGAAGCTTGTTGTGCACAACAGGGAGTGGCAATTGAATGCAAGCCTCACATTACTTATTTATTGTAAAAACATTTCTAGCCTGTCTATCTATGGCTAACAGGGTTGACGTGTTATGCTCGACCCGCTCAGTTCACAAAACAGGGAGACAGACATTTCATGTGATTAGATGAATCATTGATCTTCAGAATTATTATTATTTAACCAGGCAAGTCAGTTAAGAACAAATTCTTATTTACAATGATGGCTTAGGAACAGTGGGTTAACTGCCTTGTTCATAGGCAGAACGACGGATTTTTATCTTGTCAGCTCGGGGATCCGATCTAGCAACCTTTTGGTTAAAAAAAGACTTTGTCAAAGCAACAAAATAACTAGGGCATTACAATGATGATGAGAACTTGGAGAAATGCGGGGTTTAAATGGGTTAAAATCCTCCTAGAAGTCACAGAGGCACATGTCAATATCAAGAATTTGGGCACTTTAGCAAGTCTTTCTTCATAATAAAAATCTAATTTAGTAATTTTAATATAACAGGCTTTTAAAATTCAATATTGATGCACAACTTCTACTGAAAATATCGAAGGTATGCAAAAGTCCCTCTTCTCCTGACATTACCCGGCACAACTGAATGAAATATTGTCTACCTTTATTTCCCAAACAGCTTATTTCCAGCTGGCGACCGAGGTCAGCGTGCATGCACCCGGAGTTGCTAGAGCACGATAGGACAAGGACATCCAGGCAGGCCAAACCCTCCCCTAACCTGGACGACGCTGGGCCAAACCCTCCCCTAACCTGGACGACGCTGGGCAAACCCTCCCCTAACCTGGACGACGCTGGGCCAAACCCTCCCCTAACCCGGACGACGCTGGGCCAAACCCTCCCCTAACCCGGACGACGCTGAGCCTAAACCTCATCCCCAAACAGGCCGACGCTGGAACCAACCTTGCCCCTAATGCGCTGGGTCCAAACCTCCCCTAAGACGACCGGAGGCATAAACCTCTAAGAACCGTAGACGCTGGCCAAACCCTCACCTAACCGGACCGACGCTGGGCCAACACCTCTCCCTAACGACGACTGGGCCAACCCTCCCCTAACCAGTGACGGACGCTGTCAAACCCTCCCCTAACCCGGTACGACGCTGGGCCAAACCCTCCCTAACCCAGGTACGATGCTCTGGTCCAAACCCTCCCCTAACCGACACGCACGCTGGCCAAACCCTCCCCCTAATCTCACGAGACGCTGGGCCAAAACCTCCCCTAACGCGGACGACGCGGGCCAAAACCCTCCCCTAACCTGGACGACGCTGGCCAAACCTCCACTAACCGGACGACGCTGGGCCAAACCTCCCCTAACCGGACGCGACGCTGGTCCAAACCCTCTCCCTAACCCGTACGACGCTGGCGCAAACCCTCACCCTAATAGACGCTGGGCCCAAACCCTCCCCTAACCCGAACGACGCTGGGCCCAAACCTCCCCCTAACTAGACGCTGGTGGCCCAAACCTCCCCTAACGACGAGCTGGCAACCACAACCCGTCGCGCACCATGCAACCAGACGAGCTGGGCCTAACCCTCACACTAAACCAGGACGACGCTGGGCCAAACCCTCCCCTAACCGTACGACGCTGGGGCCAAAACCCTCGTCCTAACCCAGCGTACGACGCGGCCAAACCCTCCCTAACCTACGACGCTGGGCGCACAACCCTCCCTAACCGTACGACGCTGGCAAACCTCCCCCTAACCCGTACGACGCTGGGCCAAACCCTCCCCTAACCCGTACGACGTTGGGGCCAAACCCCTCCTAACACGGGAACGAATCGACTGGATCCCAAACCCCCCTAACCGTGTACGACGCTGGGCCAAACCCTCCCCTAACCGGTACGACGCTGGGGGCCAACCCTCCCTAACCGGACGACACTCGGGCAAACCTCCCCTACCCGTACGACGCTGGGCCAATGACCTCGCCTAACCGACGACACTCTGGGCCAAACCCTCCACTAAACCGTACGACGCTGGGCCAAACCCTCCCTACCAGCGTACGACGCTGGCCAAACCCTCCCCTAACCCGACGACGTTGGGCCAAACCCTCCCTAACCTAAACGACGTCCTGGGTCCACAAACCCTCCCCTAATCCGACGACGCTGGCCCAAACCTCCCCTAACCGGTAACGACTGCATGGGCCAAACCCTCCCCGCTAACCCGAACGCGTGCTGGGTGGCGCAAACCATCCCCTAACTTTCCGGACAGACGATCGGCCCCCCTCGCCCCCCATAAAAAAAGGAAGAAAACCTCCCCGCTAACCGGACGTAACGCTGGGATCCAAACCTCCCTAAAGACGCCGGACGAACAGCTGGACCAAACCTCTTTTTCCGCTAATAGACGCTGGGCCAAACCCTCCCCTAACCAGGACGACGACTGGGCCGAAACGGCTGCCCCTACCCAGGACGAACGCTCGGGCTCAAACCCTCCCCTATATGAACGCTGGGCCAAACCCATCCCCTAACCAGGACGAGCGCTTGGGCCAAAGCCCTCCCCTAACCCGGACGCGCTTGGGCCAAAACCTCCCCTAACCGCGGAACGATGGACGCTGGTGCCAAAAACCATGCCCCTAACAACGGGACGGACGCATGGGCCAAACCTCGCCCAACCGCGGACGAAACGCATGGACCAGACTCCCTCCCCGGACGCGCTGGACCAAAGCCTGCGCCCTACACCTGGACCGAGGCTTGAGCCAAAACCCTCCCCTAACCCGGACGAGACGCTTGGCAAAACTCCGCCCTATACCCAGGAAGACGCTGGGGCCAAACCTCCCCTAACAAGGAGACACCCCAGGGGCCAAACCTCCCTAACCTTGGACGAACGCCTGGGCAAACCCTCCCCTAACGGACGACGCTGGGGCCATACCTCCTAACCCGGACGATCGCTGGCCAACCCTCCCCTAACCCGGACGACGCTGGCCAAGAACCCCTCCCCTAACCATGGACGACGCAGCGTGCCAAACCCTCCCCTAACCGGAAGACGCTGGGCCAAACCCTCCCCTAAACCGCGTAGACGCTGGGTGCAAACCCTTCCCTAACCTGGTACGACGCTGGGCCAAAAGCCCTCCCATAACCCGGACGACGCAGGGCAACCCTCTCCTAAACCACGACGAGCAGCTGGCCAAACCCTCCCCTATACCCAGTACAGACGTTGCAAACCCTCACTAACGTACGCGCTGGGCCAAACCTCCCCTAACCAGGACGACGCTGGGCCAAATCCTCTCCTAAACCAGGGACGACGCTGGGCAAACCTCCCTAACTCGACGCTCGGGTTCCAAACCCTCCCCTAACCAGGAGCCGCGGGCACAAACCTCCCTAACCAGGACGAACGCTGGGCCAACCCTCCCTAACCAGGGACGACGCTGGGCCAATACCCTCCCCCTAACCAGGACCGAAGCTGGGCCAACCCTCCCTAACACGGACGACACGGGTGGCCAACTCCCCTACCCAGACGACGCGGGCAAACCCTCCCCTAACCAGGAACGACCTGGCGGCCAAACCCTCCCTAACCGGACGACGCTGGGACCAAACCTCCCCTAACCAGGGACGACGCTGGCCAAACCCTCCCTAACCGGAACGACGCTGGGCCAAACCCTCCCCTAACCGGACGACGCTGGGCCAAACCTCCCCTAACGGACGACGCGGGCAAACCCTCCCCTAACCGGTACGACGCTGGGCAAACCCTCCCCTAACCGTGACGACGCTGGGCCAACCTCTCCCTAACCGGATCGACGCTGGGCCAAACCCCTCCCTAACCGACGACGCTGGGCCAAACCCTCCCTAACCGGACGACGCTGGGCCAAACCCTCCCCTAACCGGACGACGCTGGAAATCCCAACCCTCCCTAACCCGTACGACGCTGGGCCAAACCCCCCCTAACCGGAACGACGCTGGGCCAAACCCTCCCCCTAACCGACCGACAGCTGGGCCAAACCCTCCCTAAGACGACGCTGGGCCAAACCTCCCCCTAACCCGTACGACGCTGGGCCAAACCCTCCCCTAACCGGACGACGCTGGGCCAAACCTCTCCCTAACGTCGACGCTGGCCAAACCCTCCCTAACCCGGACGACGCTGGGCCAAACCCTCCCCTAATCCGGAACGACGCTGGGCCAAACCCTCCCCTAACCCCGTACGACGCTGGGCCAAACCCTCCCCTAACCTGGACGACGCTGGGACCAAACCTCCCCTAAACCGCGTACGACGCTGGGCCAAACCTCCCCTAACCGGACGACGCTGGCCAAACCTCCCCCTAACACGACGACGCTGGGCCAAACCTCCCTAACTAGACGCTGGGCCAAACCTCCCTAACCGGACGGACGCTGGGCCAAAACCCTCCCTAAGAACGCGCTGGGCCAAACCCTCCCTAAGACGCGGCTGGGCCAAACCCTCCCCTAACCGGGACGACGCTGGGCCAAACCCTCCCTAACCCACGACGCTGGGCAAACCTTCCCTAACCGTAGACGCTGGGCCAAACCCTCCCCTAACGGTACGACGCGGGCCAAACCTCCCCTAACCCGTACGACGCTGGGCCAACCCTCCCTAACCGGTACGACGCTGGCCAAACCCTCCCTAACAGTACGACGCTGGGCCAAACCCTCCCACTAACCCAGCGACGCTGGGCCAAACCCTCCCCTAAACCAGAACGACGCTGGGGCGAAACCTGACCCTAGACCTAGGCACGACGTGGCCACAACCTCCCCTAACCAGGGTACGACGCTCGGGCAAACCCTCCCTAACCGGACGACGCTGGGCGCCAAACTCCCTCTAACCGGTACGACGCTGGGCCAAACCCTCCCTAACCGTACGACGCTGGGCCAAACCCTTCCTAACACTCAGGACGACGCTTCCCAGGTCAAACCCTCCCCTAACCAGGACGAGCGACGCTGGCCAAACCCTCACCCTAACCGACGACGTGGGCCAAACCCTCCCTAACCGGACGACGCTGGGCCAAACCCTCCCCCTAACCTGACGCTGGGCCAAACCCTCCCTAACCCTGACGACGCTGGGCACAAACCCTCCCTATAACCCTAACTTGACGCGGGCCAAACCCTCCCTAACCCGTACGACGCGGGCCCAACCTCTCCCTAATGACGCTGGCCAACCTCCCTAACCTGTCGACCGCTGGAACCCAAATCCCTCCAACCCTGACGACGGCGGGCCAAACCCTCCCCTAACCGGACGACGCTGGGCCAAACCCTCCCCTAACCCGGACGACGCTGGCCAAAACCCTCCCCTAACCGAGACGCTGGGCCAAACCCTCCCTACACCGGACGACGCGGGCCAAACCTCCCTAACCCGACGACGCTGGGAAACCCTCCCCTAACCGGACGACGCTGGCCAAACCCTCCCCTAACCCTGACGACGCTGGGCCAAACCCTCCCCTAACCGGACGATAGACGCTGGGCCAAACCCTCCCCTAACCCGGTACGACGCTGGGCCAAACCTCTCCCTAACCGTACGACGCTGGGCCAAACCCTCTCCTAACCCGACGACGCTGGCCAAACCTTCCCTAACCGTACGACGCTGGCGGAAACCAAACCCTCCCCTCAAGACGCCTGGGCCAAACCCTCCTCCCTAACCGGACGGACGCTGGGCCAAACCCTCCCCTAACCAGTGGACCGACGCTGGGCCAAACCCTCCCCTAAAGACGCTGGGCCAAACCCTCCCCTAAACCCGACGACGCTGGGCCAAACCCTCCCTCTAACCGGAGACGCTGGGCCAAACCCTCCCTAACCGACGACGCTGGCCAAACCTCCCCTAACCGACGCGCTGGGCCAAACCCTCCCCTAACCCGTACGGCGCTGGGCCAAACCCCTCCTAACCCGGCGACGCTGGGCCAAACCCTCCCCTAACCCGTAACGACGCTGGGCCAAACCCTCCCCTAACCCGTACGACGCTGGGCCAAACCCTCCCCTAACCCGACGACGCTGGGCCAAACCCTCCCCTAACCCTACGACGCTTGGGCCAAACCCCCCTAACCCAACGACGCGCTCTTAGCCGCGACGCTGGCCAAACCCTCCCCTAACCGTACGACGCTGGGCCAAACCCTCCCTATACGACGCTGGGCCAAACCCCTCCGCCCTAACCAGTACGACGCTGGGCCAAACCCTCCCTACTCCTACAGAACGCTGGGCAAACCCTCCACTAATGACGACGCTGGGCCAAACCCTCCCCTAATAGTAGACGACGCTGGGCCAAACCCTCCCTAACGGTACGACGCTGGGCCAAACCCTCCCTAACCCGGACGACGCTGGCCAAACCCTCCCCTAACCGACGACGCCTGGCCAAACCCTCCCTAACCCGTACGACGCTGGGCCAAACCCTCCCTAACCCAGAGACGCTGGGACCAACCTCCCTAACCGTGACGACCTGGGGGCCAAACCCTCCCCTAACCCGACGACGCTGGCCAAACCCTCCCCAACCGTACGACGCTGGGCAAACCCTCCCTAACCCGTACGACGCTGGGCCAAACCCTCCCCTAACCCGTACGACGCTGGGCCAAACCTCCCTAACCCGTACGACGCTGGGCCAAACCCTCCTAACCCGTGACGACCGCTGGGCCAAAACCCTCCCCTAACCCGGTACGACGCTGGGCCAAACCCTCCCCTAACCCAGTACGACGCTGGGGCCAAAACCCTCCACTAACCCAGGTAGAAGCTGGGTCCAACCGCTCCCCTAACCGGGACGACGCAGGTCCAAACCGCTCCGTAACCGGCAGACTGCTGGGTACCGTCCAACCTCCCTATTAACCAGGTCGACGCTGGAAAACCAAAACCTCCTTAACCAGAGACGAACGCTGGCCAATACCTCCCTATACAGCGACGTGATACGCTGGCCAAAACGCCTCCCCTGAAACTCAGGACGAAGGACGTGGGCCAAAAAGCCCTTCCTAACCAGTGACGAGCGCTTGGAAACCAACCATCTTCGCCTAAGTCCCAGACGACGTTTTGGGCCATACCCTTTCCCTAACACAGGGACGACGCGGGACCAAACCCTCCCTACCGACTGACGCTTTGGCACTAAACCCTCCCTAACCTAGGGACCCCCGAGCTGGGCCGGCCACAACCTCCCCTAACCGGAAACGACGGCTGGGCCAAACCCACCCCTAAACCGGACGACGCTGCCAAAGCCCTCCCCCTACCTAACCTGGCACGACGCTTGGGCCCAAAACCTCTCCATAAACTCCAAGACGACGCTGGGCCAATAACCCTTCCCTAACACGGACGACGCTGGGCCAAACCCTGCCTAACTAGACGACAGCTGGCCAAGACCCTCCCTAAGACGACCTGGGTCCAACCCTCTCACTAACCCAGGGACGACGCTTGGCCCAAACCCTCCTAACCCAGAGACGGACGCTGGGTCCAAACTCCTCCCTATGACTGACGCTGGCAAACCCTCGCCCTAACCATAGGCACTCAGGCCAAACCCTCCCCTAACCGAGACGTCCAACCCTCGACGACGCTGAGGCAGACCCTCCCTTAACCAGGACGACATGTACCAAATCCTCCCCTAACGTGACGCTGGGCCAATCTAAAGACGGCTGGCATAACCCTCCCGCTAACCTAGGACGACACTGGGGCCAAAACCGCTCGCCCTAACGTTGACCTGGGCCAAAAACCCTCCCCTACTGGACCGCTGGCCAAACCCTCCCTAACCAGACGACGCGGGCCAAACCCTCCCCTAACCATGATGACCGACGCGTGCAAACCCTCCCCTACCAGGACGCACGCTGGGCAACCTCCCGTAACAGGGTGGACGGACGGCTGGGCCAAACCCTCCCCTCACCGGTACGCCGCTGGGGCCAAATCTCCCTTCCCTAACGCTAGGACGAAGCTGGGACCAAGACTCCCCCTATACTCCAGACGACGTTGGGCAATAATCCTCCCCCTAACCAGGGCTGAAAGGACTAGGACGACGCTGCGAGCCAAACCTCCCCTAAAACCAGGACGTACGGGGAAAACCAAACTCCCCTATAACCGCCCGGACAGGTGACGCTGGGCCACAAACTCTGCCTCCCCTTAACCCAGGTAGGGAGCTGTGGGCCAAATACCTCCCCTCACAGGGACTGGACGCTGGGCCCCAATACCCTCCCCCCTAACCCGGAAATGATCGTCTGGGGCCAAACCCTCCCTAAACCAGGACGACGCGGCGGGGTCCAAACCGTCCCTAACAGCAGGATCGCGCTGGCAGACCCTCACCCTAAAAACAGGACGTAGACGCTTGGGCCAAACGCCCTCCCTAACCAGGTACGTTTAGGGCCAAAAACCGCTCTCCTAAGCCCGGCTGGGACGCTGGGGTCGTGGACCAAACTCCCCTCCCAGGAGAGACGCTCGGGCCAACTCCCTAAACCAGGAACGGACGCTGGGCCAAAACCTCTCTACGCAGGACGGGGACGCTGGCCAAACCCTCTCCCTTCAACCAGGACGGACGCTGGGCCCAACCCTCTCCCTAACCAGGACTGGAGCAGCTTTGGATCAACCTGTCTTCCCCTAACTAGACCAGGACGAAACGACGTTGGGCCAAACACGTCTCCTGAACCGCAGGACGGACGCTTGGAAAACCAAACCCTCCCTAAGCAGGTGACGACGCTGGGAACACAAAAACCTCCCCCTGAAACCAGGGGGGTCAGGTCTTGCCTCCCTATACCAG
>NW_019945480.1:0-4858 GCF_002910315.2 Salvelinus sp. IW2-2015 | reverse complement strand
CCCCCTAACCTGGACGACGCTGGGCAAACCCTCCCCTAACCTGGACGACGCTGGGCCAAACCCTCCCCTAACCCGGACGACGCTGGGCCAAACCCTCCCCTAACCCGGACGACGCTGGGAAACCCTCCCCTAACCCGGACGACGCTGGGCCAACCCTCCCCTAACCCGTACGACGCTGGGCCAAACCCTCCCCTAACCCGTACGACGCTGGGCCAAACCCTCCCCTAACCCGTACGACGCTGGGCCAAACCCTCCCCTAACCCGTACGACGCTGGGCCAAACCCTCTCCTAACCCGTACGACGCTGGGCCAAACCCTCTCCTAACCCATACGACGTTGGGCCAAACCCTCCACTAACCCGTACGACGCTGGGCCAAACCCTCCCCTAACCCGTACGACGCTGGGCCAAACCCTCTCCTAACCCGTACGACGTTGGGCCAAACCCTCCACTAACCCGTACGACGCTGGGCCAAACCCTCCCCTAATCCGTACGACGCTGGGCCAAACCCTCCCCTAATCCGTACGACGCTGGGCCAAACCCTCCCCTAACCCGTACGACGCTGGGCCAAACCCTCTCCTAACCCGTACGACGCTGGGCCAAACCCCCACTAACCCGTACGATCTGGGCCAAACCTCCACTAACCCGTACGACGCTGGGCCAAACCCTCCACTAACCCGTACGACGCTGGGCCAAACCCTCCACTAACCCGGACGACCTGGGCCAAACCCTCCCCTAACCCGTACGACGCTGGGCCAAACCCTCTCCTAACCCGTACGACGCTGGGCCAAACCCTCTCCTAACCCCATACGACGTTGGGCCAAACCCTCCACTAACCCGTACGACGCTGGGCCAAACCCTCCCCTAACCCGTACGACGCTGGGCCAAACCCTCTCCTAACCCGTACGACGTGGGCCAAACCCTCCACTAACCCGTACGACGCTGGGCCAAACCCTCCCCTAATCCGTACGACGCTGGGCCAAACCCTCCCCTAACCGTACGACGCTGGGCCAAACCCTCCCCTAACCCGTACGACGCTGGGCCAAACCCTCTCCTAACCCGTACGACGCTGGGCCAAACCCTCCACTAACCCGTACGATGCTGGGCCAAACCCTCCACTAACCCGTACGACGCTGGGCCAAACCCTCCACTAACCCGTACGACGCTGGGCCAAACCCCCACTAACCCGGACGACGCTGGGCCAAACCCTCCCCTAACCCGGACACGCTGGGCCAATTGTGCGGTGGCTCATGGGTCTCCCGGTCGCGACACACCCCGGGATCAAACCCAGATCTGTATTGACTCCTCTAGCACTGAGATGCAGAGCCTTAGACCACTGCGCCTCTCGGGAGGCCTATTCTAAGCATCTTTCAACACAGGCTTAACACCTATCAAACACATTGTACTTTTTTTTACATTTTAACACAGGCCAGGCCTTGTTTTTACCTCATATCCTAGAGATAATGCCTTGCATTATGCCTGGGAAGAAAACACTTGCTCAACTTGCCATTGGCTCAACCATTGACACAACTTACCCCAAGGCAAACATTTTACCTATATTAGTCCACACTTGAGGTGTCACTACAGACCCGGGTTCGATCCCAGGCTGTGTCACAACCAGCCGTGACCTGGAGTCCCATAGGGCGGCGCACAATTGGCCCAGCGTCGTCCGGGTTAGAGGAGGGTTTGGTCAGGGGGGCTTTACTTGGCTCATCGCACTCTAGCGACTCCTTGTGGCGGGCCGGGCGCCTGCAGGCTGAACTCGGTCTGGCGGAGGACTCATGACTTGACCTCATGACTCTCCCGAGCCCGTTGCAGCGATGAGACAAGATCACAATTGGATATAACGAAAAAGGGGTGAAAATACAACCAAAAAAATATATATATATTTCCTAAAAATTTGTTCAATTGATTAATTTTGTCTATGGTTTCCTAGAAACAAGGGTGMCTCAACTTACCCCTTTGGCTCATTCTACCCTACTCTCCCCTAGAAGATTCCGGAACTAATGAATTCCCTCTTTCCAGCCCCCCATACGGAATACATTCCATTCTCTCCTCTCCACAGCCTGGACCAGAAGGCTAGTTATCCCTGTGTTATTCCCTGTCACTCACAATGTACTTTATGTCTCCAGCAAGAATGTAGGGCCGTCTGTGTGTCTGTCAGTGAGTGGCTGTGTCTGTGTGGGCCTGGGTCGTCATGGAGATACAACACACCTGTCTCTTTCTCTTCACCAGTCAACAGGAGAGATTATCATGAGCTATTTAAGACTCACAGGGCTTAAACCCCTTCTGTTACRGAGCCTGACAGTCTGATTCAGYGGGGTTGGGTTAAATCCGGAAGACACATTTTGATTGAATGCATTCAGTTGTGCAACTGACTAGGTAGCGTAGCCTAGTGGTTAGAGCGTTGGACTAGTAACCGGAAGGTTGCAAGATCAAATCCCTGCGCTGACAAGGTACAAATCTGTCGTTCTGCCCCTGAACAAGGCAGTTAACCCARTAGGCRGTCATTGAAAATAAAAATGTGTTCTTAACTGACTTGCCTAGTTAAATAAAGATGAAAMYAAAATACTGCTTTCCCTCTTTGGCAGAGAACCAGGGTTTAGACAAGGGGAATGGGATCTCAGAGTGTTAGAAGGATTATGTGGCATCTTAATTATTATTTTAGAACATCTGTCTTATCCCATGAGCACCTTGGTGTCCTCACTCCATAAATAAATATCCTGTCCCATCGTTCAAAACACTCTTAAAGAACACACAGACAGTCCTCCTCCCCTCTCTCTGTCCTCTCTCCCCCTCTCTCTCCTCTCCCCCCTCTCTCTCTCTCCCCCCCCTGTCTCTCTCTCTTCTCTATCCTCCTCCCTCTCTCTCTGTCCTCTCTCGCTCTCTCTCCCTCTCTATCTCTCTCCCCCCTCTCTCTCTGTCCTCTCTTGCTCTCTCTCTCTCTCTCTGATCCAGCTATTAACAAACCCCAGGATAGTTATGAAAGATTCTCCACAAAACATGGA
The DNA here is from genome assembly GCF_002910315.2 of Salvelinus sp. IW2-2015. NCBI lineage: Eukaryota > Metazoa > Chordata > Actinopteri > Salmoniformes > Salmonidae > Salvelinus > Salvelinus sp. IW2-2015. Next base: position 1,853 of record NW_019945480.1, on the reverse strand, counting down.
GGTTCTAATCTAACACCCATTCATCCTCTCTTTGTTTCATGCTGGCTAAAGACAACGTTCCGCTTTGTCTCTTTGCCAACCCTTTTTCTGGTTGGATGTCTGTTAGATGTACAAAGGATGGTACATTTTGTGTTTTTTCTGGTTAGATGTCTGTTAGATGTATGAAGGTGGTACATTTTGTATGTAGAGTAACACAGACTGAAGAAGGAAAAGGATTGCTGTGTGACTCCAGGCAGTTCACCATGGAGCATAAAACCATTCACTCTGACATCTGCTCTCCAGTGCAGACCAGCGGTTCCTCTGTGGTGCGGACAGGGTACTGTGTGTGTGTGTGTGTTTGTCTGTCTGTGTGTAACCCTCCCCTCTCTAGCCTCTCTGCTCTGTACTGATGTGGCGCCAGTGGTGTGGTTCTCTGTCTGTTCTAAAAATATGATTGACTGACCACCCAGGCTCTCAGCTTACACCCCTACACCCCAATCCAGACCTCTTCACTCTGCTGCTTATCACTGGAATGTCACGTTCTTTGAGAGGAGGAAGAGAGGGGGAGAGCAGGATGGGGGAGAGGGGAGAGAGGGGGAGAGCAGGATGGGAGGAAGAGGAAGAGGGCTGGAGAGAGGAGGGGGGAAAGCAGGATGGGAGAGGGAGGGGAAAGCAGATGGGGGGGATGTGGAGGAGGAAGATGAGGGGGGAAGAGCAGGATGGGGAGAGGGAAGAGAGGGGGAAGAGCAGGATGGGGAGAAGCGGAGAGAGGGGGAGAGCAGGATGGGGAGAGAGGAAGATGAGGGGGGAAGAGCAGGATGGGGGAGAGAGTGGAGGGAGAGAGAGGGGAAGAGCAAGAGGAGAGGAGAAGAGGCAGGATGGGGGAGAGAGTGAGGAGAAAGAGGGATAAGAGGAGGAAGAGGATGGAGAAAGAGAGAGGGGGAAGAGCAGGATGGGAGGAAGGAAGTGAGGTGGAAGAGCGGATGGGAAGAGCAGGATGGGGGGAGGGAAGAGAGGGGGGAAGACGGATGGGGGGAGAGAGGAGGAAGAGAGGGGAAGAGCAGGATGGGGGAAGAGGAGGGAGAGAGGGGGAAGAGAGGATGGGGAGGAGAAGAGGGAGAGAGAGGGGGAAGAGCAGGGGGGAGAATTTGTTGGTAGGATGTGTGGGGAGAAGAGGGGGGGAGGGAGGATGGAGAGACGGGGAGAGGCATGGTCAATGACCATGAGGTATTTGGGTCATCATTACTCCTCTCTTTCAGAGTCCTAAAGTCAGTGAGGATAATATATGAATGTATCTCACTCACTGTTTCTCAAATACCAGGCTTTCTAACTACATTCAGCATCTGTTTTCTTTAAATGGAGCATTAAGCCCTAACAACTTCTCAGTAACGTTAAGAAAGCTGACATGGAAAGCAGGTTGATAACAGAACTAACCAGGTCACGCCTGTGGTTATAAATTTCCTGAGATTTACAAGAAGGAAAAGGGCCTTGAGGTCAGTGAGAAAACCCCACAAAGTTTTATTGGCCGTAGCTTCATTCCGCTTCACCTCCACTTGTGTTTTGAGCTGCAGCGATGAGCTTGCACCGATGAGCTGCACCGATGAGCTGTACGATGAAGCTGCACCGATGAGCTGTACCGATGAGCCGTTGTGTACCGAGTGGACTGCCATGAGCTGACCGATTGAGCTGCACCGGATGAGCTGTACCGCAATGAAGCTGTACGATGAGCTGCACCGATCGAGCTGTACCGATGAGCTTACCGATGATGCTGCCGATGAGCTGTACCGATGAGCTGTCCGATACCCGATGAGCTGTTACCGATGAGCTGCCAGCGAGTGTCGTAGCTGCACCGATGAGCTGCAATCTGCTCCTCT
>NW_019945479.1:99535-101166 GCF_002910315.2 Salvelinus sp. IW2-2015 | reverse complement strand
TTGTGCAGCTTGTTGTTTGCTCTTTGCATGCACATATATCACTGTATCATCTGCATACATTTGAACTTCAGACCCAGTACAGACAGAAGGCAGATCATTAATGTACAGGCTGAACAGGAGGGGCCCCAGTATTGACCCTTGTTCACTCTGACACACTGAGTTCTGCCTTCAAGGTATGATTTCATCCATCTCAAGGCATCGGGGGAAAAGTTGAACTTGGACAATTTTGTGATGAGAATCTCATGGTTAACAGTATCAAAAGCCTTTCTTAGGTCCAGAAACACAGCCCCAACAACGCCCCCTTTGTCCATCTTGGACTTCACATTTTCCAGAAGAAAGCAGTTGGCCGTTCCTGTGGAGTGTTTTGCTCTGAAGCCAAACTGCATGGAGTGTAATGTGAATTGTTCTGCTACACACTTTTCAACAACCTTCGACACCACAGGCAGTATACTAATGGGCCTGTAGTTACTCACGTTAGCAGGGTCGCCTGATTTAAAGATGGCCGTTATTATGGCCGACTTCCATACCCTTGGAAACACCCCCAGACCAATAGATGTGTTGGTGACCTTAGTAATGGGGCCAATAAGTGACTCTTTGCAGTTTTTAAGAAAGGTAGAGTCCAGCCCAAACACATCTTTGGCTTTAGAGTTCTTTAGTGAGCTAATTACCTTCACCTTTGACTCAGAAATCTCCCTTATGATGAAGACAGGTTGAGCGTCATTCACTAGCACTGAGCCCAAGAAACCAGTGGAGGGGTTCTGTGTCAGTACCCTGACAGAGTCAATAAAGTAGGAATTGAAGGCTATTGCTATTTCGACTGCATCCTGTGTTAGATTGTTATTCACCATGATTTCTAGTCTTTTTGCAGTGTTACTATGGTCTTTCCCTGTTAACTTTTTTAGATTCTCCCAGATCAATTTAGAATTTTGCTTCCTTTGCTTCACCAATTATGTTAATAAAAAAGTTTGCCTTGGCCTGTCTGATTTCCTTCATCACCTTATTTCTCAACATGGTAAACCTACGTCTGTCATGCTCTAATTTGGATCTCAGGGCTATTTTTAGAGCATAATCTCGTTCTTTCATCAATTTCCAGATTTCTCCATTTAGCCAAAGAAGAGTGCTCTTTTGGCCAGGTTTGGATTTGATTTTCTTTAGGAAACCATTTATTGTAGTCTAGATTGTGGATAGAAAAGCTTTCTGACTATAAGTGTCAGATTATGATCAAATAGCCCAGTAACCATATTGAATGATTTAGTCACTCTCTCTGGTTTATTACTGAACACCAAATCAATCTGTGTTTAAGAGCAACAAGTCACCCTGGTTGGTCCTTTAACTAGCTGCGTAAGGTCAAAGGTATTAGTGATCCGTTTGAGGGTTTTCCTACAAGACTTGTCTTCATAATTAATATTAAAATCTCCCATTAAGATGACCTCTTTCCCAAAATTACATTCCCTAAGCATGTTATTAAACTGATCAAAAAACAAAATTTTGGTGGAAGGTGGCCTATACATTCCAATAAGGGTAAAAGACATTTGGGGAGACAGTGTAACGTTCAGGCCAATATATTCTAGTTCATTATCACATGACCACTCAATTTGTTTACATCGGATATGTTCTTTAATGTAAATCAT
>NW_019945479.1:42468-98468 GCF_002910315.2 Salvelinus sp. IW2-2015 | reverse complement strand
AAGTAGTAGGCCACACAAGCTCACAGAAATGTACTGCCAAGTGCTGTAGTAAGTAAAAATCGTCTGTCCTCAGTTCCTCTGTAGCTGGAGTCTCAAAGTAGTAGGCCACACAAGCTCACAGAAATGTACTGCCAAGTGCTGTAGTAAGTAAAAATCGTCTGTCCTCAGTTGCAACACTCACTACCGAGTTRCAAACTGCCTCAGGAAGCAACTTCAGCACAATAACAGTTCGTCGGGAGCTTCATGAAATGGGTTTCCATGGCTGAGTACACAAGCCCAAGATCACCAGGTGCAAATTCAAGCGTCAGCTGGAATTGTGTAAAGTTCGCCACCATTGGACTCTGGAGCAGTGGAAATGTGTTCTCTGGAGTGATGAATCTGGCAGTCATCTGGCAGTCCGACAGACGAATCTGGGTTTGGCGGATGCCATGAGAACGCTACCTACCCGAATGCATTGTGGTCCAGAAATGGTTTGTCCAGATCAGTGTGGAAGAACTTGACGGGCCTGCACAGAGCCCTGACCTCAAACCCATCGAACCCCTTTGGGATAAATTGGAACATCGACTGCGAGCCAGGCCTAATCGTCCAAAATCAGTGCCCGACCTCTTGAGGTTGAATGTTCCAACATCTAGTGGAAAGCCTTCCCAGAAGAGTGGAGGCTGTTATAGCAGCAAATGGGGACCAACTCCATATTAATGTCCGTGATTTTGGAATGAGATGTCCAATGAGCATGTGTCCACATACCCTTGTTCATGTAGAGAACCTCGACTAGTGCTACAGTCATGTCGGAACTAGAAAACTCAGACATTTCAGACTTGGAATCTTGTAGAAAGATGATACCCGAGTATCAGAATTAACCAACAAGAAGCATTATGCAAATTATTTACGTTAATTTTATGTTCAGAGTTTCCAACTGGTTATGAATGCATCATTTGTCTTTGTACATGTGGTTAGTCATAAATAAAATTGAAATGACATACAGACTTCGGAAGGCTAACATTCTTGCCCTTTGCACATTGATATTCTCATCGACTTGGCTGTAGTGGAGCAGATTGAAATCACCAACAAACTAACATGGTCCAAGCACACCAAGACAGTCGTGAAGAGGGCAGGAAAAAACCTATTCCCCCTCAGGGGACTGAAAAGATTTGGCATGGGTCCTCAGATCCTCAAAAGGTTCTACAGCTGCACCATCGAGAGCATCCTGACTGGTTMCATCACTGCCTGGTATGGCAACTGCTCGACCTCCGACTGCAAGGCACTACAGAGGGTAGTGCGTACGGCCCAGTACATCACTGGGACCAAACTTCCTGCCATCCAGGACCTCTATACCAGGCGGAGTCAGAGGTCCAAGAGGCTTCTAAACAGCTTCTACCCCCAATCCATAAGACTCCTGAACATATAATCAAATGGCTAACCAGACTATTTGCATTTCCCTCCCCCAGCCTCCCCCCCCTTTGACGCCGCTGTTACTCTCTGTTATCATCTATGCATAGTCACTTTAATAACTCTACCTACATGTACATATTACCTAAATTACCTTGACTAACCGGTGCCCCCGCACATTGACTATGTAGCGGTACCCCCTGTATATAGTCTCGCTATTGTTATTTTACTGCTGCTCTTTAATTACTTGTTCCTTTTATTTCTTATTCTTATTCATATTTTTTAAACTGCATTGTTGGTTGGGGGCTTGTAAGTAAGCATTTCACTGTAAGGTCTACAGCTGTTGTATTCGGCACGTGACTAACAACATTTGATTTGATTTGATTCATAGCCTCCCTCCAAATAGTAAACCTAATTATTTGGAACAAAATTGGCATGAGTCTACCATGTTGCTCAAAATTAATGTTCCACAAAATATATGAAAGTTCATCACAATTTATCTGATCATTGACACTACCAGCTCTCTCTATTTTCTCCTTTCTTAATCATCATAATATATGATATTGTGCAAATAATTTGTGATCAAACCTGCACCAAGACAGTGGGTCCTATCAGATTGACCTGCACCTGTCAATCATTATAAATCGATGACGTCAGGTCAGTCGTTTGTTTTCGTCAACTCAATCACGCTTACCAATACCTGAGTGCAAATTAACAGTCGCAAGAAACATGTAGGCTAAACAAATACTTAATTTCGTTCTTGTATTATTAATCGAATGGTGAATTAAGGTGGCCATGATTATTGATAAAGAACACCGACTTTGCTTTTGCAGGACCTGTTTCGCGTTTCCATTTATATTGTTCATTCTTGTACCTCACACGATATCTCTCGGTAAGTAGCCTGTGCGTGCTAAGTGCGTTATTGTTGTGTCTGTAATTGATACTGAGTGGCTATGCTGTTTCCACATCAATTATGAGTTACACACAAACATGTATTTAGCTTATTTTCCTCCCGGGACGCAGGGTTTGGTTGATTTTCATGAGTTAATTGTGACATGTAACGTTAGCTTCYTACAATCTGCAGGAAGCTGCAGTAGTTTTACGTTCTCCATATGTTGGAAGATAAGCAACAATTCCTTGTTTGGCAGGTAAATAAGTCCAGTATTAAATAAACACATAATCACGCCAAACTTCTGAACCATGCACTTTGCACTAACTTACACCTATGTGTCTTGTTCACTTTGATTCTCTACAGTTGGCCAGAAGGACATTTATTGTTGAACAACACCAAATTGAAATCCATTTGGAGAGAGGACACATTTTCATCTTTGACAGTTGCCACTACTGTGGAACACAAATTGACACTTCAATATGGTGTCATGGTTCGGAAGTGGATATTCTCCATCTTCCCAGGTAAGTATAGGTCTTCCACCCTTCCACTCATTGTTAAGACTGTATCTAAGTACAAACACTGTCCTGTATCCATTCATCTAAACAAATTACGCAATATTTTAGTTCTGGGATTCTGAGATTACCATTGGTGTTCATTAGATCATGCTACAGTATAATTATTATGTTTTTATTCACTTGAAGGTTCACATTCCATTGAGTTCAGAAGTATACATAAACCTGACCAACAGCCCATCAATAGCACTCTGGTGGGTAGACCTGTAATATAAGTGATCACATTCTCCTCTTCTTTTCTGGTGTCACCATAATGTCCCTTTTGAATKAAAGATTAATGTTTGTCCATTCTCATGTTATCGCTCTTAGGAAGCCCTGGAGTTGTTCTCCACCAATGAGGTGTTTGCGTGTGAAAACAGCGCTCTGTACCTTTATCAGGACCCAGACTTCATCCTCATGCTCGGTAACGTTGTTACGTCTTTGTCTTCATTCGAGAGTGAGAGAGAGGGGGACAGAGAGCCACGAAGGGAAAGAGACAAATAAATGGGGAGAGAGAGAGAGAGAGAGAGAGAGAGATAAAGGGAGGGAGATGGAAGGAGAGAGATGAAGGTAGGTAGACAGACACAGATTAATCGTCAGAAAGGAATACAGACGAGAGAGAGAGACGCAAAAATGAAATCAAGATGGAGACAGAATTCAGGTGACGATCAGTGGTGTAGTGGGCATATACCCAGATGTGCAGGTCATAAATGTAGTCATGACTCCCATCTCCTAGGTCACACCATGCGCTATCCCTTGACGCTGGAGTCCAGGAGTACCTCCATGTTACTGGTGTCCTGGAAAGAGAAGATGCAGCCCCTGGCTGCCCCTGTCCCCATCCACTCTGTGTCCCTATACCACTCTGAGATGAAGGCCTACGCTGCCCTTAGTGTGGACAGTACCCATTCCAACCACTACCGCTTCACAGCCCTGGAGTCCTGCAGTTCTTATGCTGCCTGTGTGGAGATGGCAGGCAGCCACTCGCTTACCTGTCTCTCCACTATCACAGGTACAGTTGGGGTGTGTTCATTAGTGCACACTGTAGCAACACTAATATGCTGGTTCCTAGTGAATACACCCTTGGTAGCTCTAGTCGTTGTCACCCTGTGTAATCACACCAATCTTAAGGTTCAAACTGTTATTTACAGGCCTTTTTGATGATATAAAAGCATAAAGTATAGATTTGAGGACTATACCTTATGTCTCGTCCCATGAGCTCGGTACTGATATGAGCAGCACTGTGTTGTATTGATATTTATGAAGTAATTACTTTGTTACATTTTGCTGTATAATTTCTATTCATATCCAGACCCAGAAGTCCCCAGACATTTCCAGGTGACGTTGTGGAACAGCAGCAGTGTCACGGTGTCCTGGGACTGTCCCGACAACCGCAAGTTCTCCTTCTTCCTTGTCACGGTCCTCTACCTCAATGGCACCAACCATGTCCTGGAGGAGAGGTCCTTCAGGCACACACTGGACACCTTTGTGTTCTCTCAGTCTGACCTGCCGCCCTGTAGCAGGGTGAAGTTTGGCCTGCAGACGGTGTGCCAGGCGGGCACGGAGGCTCGCCACAGCAGAATGGTCTTAATCAACGGGAATACTGGTAAGATCCACCTAGTTGATGCTTTGCTAGGCTGAGTGTCAATAGTCTTAAGTTTCTTCCCCTCCTTGTCTCCTTCCCTTTATATGCGTAAATCTGAGGTAGGGCCGGTGTTCTGAGGAGGTAGGGCCGGTGTTCTGAGGAGGTAGGGCCGGTGTTCTGAGGAGGTAGGGCCGGTGTTCTGAGGAGGTAGGGCCGTACGTGTTTCTGAGGAGGTAGGGCCGGTGTCTGAGGAGGTAGGGGCCGGTGTTTCTGAGGAGGTAGGGCCGGTGGTTCTGAGGAGGTAGGGCCGGTGTTCTGAGGAGGTAGGGCCGGTGTTCTGAGGAGGTAGGGCCGGTGTTCTGAGGAGGTAGGGCCGGTGTTCTGAGGAGGTAGGGCCGGTGTTCTGGAGGAGGTAGGGCCGGTGTTTCTGAGGAGGTAGGGCCGGTGTTCTGAGGAGGTAGGGCCGGTGTTTTGACTGAGGGGAGGCCGGTGTTCTGAGGGGGTAGGGCCGGTGTCTGAGGGAGGGTCCGGTGTTCTGAGGGTAGGGCGGTGTTCTGAGGGGTAGGGCCGTGTTCTGAGGGGGTAGGGCCGGTGTTTCTGAGGGGGTAGGGCCGGTTTCTGAGGGGTAGGGCGGTTTCTGAGGGGTGGGCCGGTGTTCTGAGGGGTAGGGCCGGTGTTCTGAGGGGGTAGGGCCGGTGTTCTGAGGGGTAGGGCCGTGTTCTGAGGGGGTAGGGCCGGTGTTCTGGGGGTAGGGCCGGGTGTCTGGAGGGGGTAGGGCCGGTGTTCTGAGGGGTAGGCCGGTTCTGAGGGGTAGGGCCGTGTTCTGAGGGGTAGGGCCGGTGTTCTGAGGGGGTAGGGCCGGTGTTTCTGAGGGGTAGGGCCGGTGTTTCTGAGGGGGTAGGGCCGGTGTTCGAGGGGTAGGCCGGTTTCTGAGAGGTAGGGCGGTGTTCTGAGGAGGTAGGGCCGGTGTTCTGAGGAGGTAGGGCCGGTGTTCTGAGGAGGTGGCGGTTCTGAGGAGGTAGGCCGGTGTTCTGAGAGGTAGGGCCGTGTTCTGAGGAGGTAGGGCCGGTGTTCTGAGGAGTAGGGCCGGTGTTCTGAGGAAATGTCAGACAGGTACTTTCATCTATTCTAACAGAGTTTCTGATCATTGCACATGAGGGGAAGGAGACGAGGAAGTCCCTTCTATTGATATGCAGCCAAAGTAAACCCATAACATCCGTTCATCTATGGCACTGTTTTCAACCACTCTTCAATTGCCTTTCTCCTACTTGCTTACGGTGAACACTTCTGGAAATGACTATCAGCCCTCTCTTTAGTCCACTCAGAAATTGAGAACCTGTGGCAGACCTCCTCGGGCCGGACAACTACACCCTGAGCTGGGTGGTGAGGAAAACTTCTTCTATCTCCATGTTCAGGATCTACCACCAGGGGCGCTCCACTACACCACCTGCTCACCAGCCACACGGTGGCCAGCCTGCTGCCCTGCCGCCAGTACTCGGCTAGAGTAGAGCGCTGTGCGGAGACAGCTGGTCATGAGCTCCAAGACCGTACGCGCTCGCACAGGTAAACTACAGAGCCAAGCCTCAAGGCTCATGTTGCGTGATCGATGTTGGGCAGCTCTCATGTTTATTTTTTTACTAGGTTGGAGATGCATTTAGTGGGGGATTGAATGGAGAAATGTATTAAACGGTAACCTAATAATTTAATCAGCTTGATTGTGATTAAAGAAAGTGCGGTCACATGCTTTTATGTACATGCTTTTGTTCTAATCCAACACCTGTTCAACTATTCAAGTGAATTGATGATTAGTTTAGTAGACAGTATGTATGTGCAGCAGTACTGGGCTGGAACAAAAACCTGCCCACCCTTGTAGAGTCTATAGGACCAGTATTGAAGACCACTATAACAGCCTGTATCTGCCATGTTGGGGTGGGTCTTTGCTTCTCCTCTCTGCTCAGGGGTGAAGTTTCCCCTAGGTACAGATCTAGGATCAGTTCCCTTCCCCAATCATAACTTTAACCATCAGAGGGGAAATGCTAAACTGACTCAAGATCAGCGTCTAGGGTCAACTTCACCCTACGTCATCTCTCTCATAGGACCCAGAGGTGTATCAGAACTGCGCTACCGTCCTGAGGACTCTACGCGCGCTGTGATTGGTGGGACCGGACAGGGCGTGGCCTTTCAGTACCAGCTGTCTTATGACAACGGCTCGACCATCCAGCAAGCCGGCTGATGGATCCTTTGCTCCGCCTCCCGGGGCTCATTGAGGGAGCGCACTATGCCCTGGACGTGTGGGAAGAGTGTGATGGCGAGTGGAGCGCCGACACGGCCCTGGTGTGTTTCGATGGAGTCAACGTTTCCGTCAATGCCCTCGTGCTGCCGGTGGCGTCCACCCTGAGGCGAATGAAGACCTAGGTTGGTGTCATCTGGGCCGTGTTCAGTAGGGCACAACGTTGTGGAATCGTCATATATACAGTACCAGTCAAAGGTTTGGACACACCTACTCATTCAAGGGTTTTTCTTTATTTTTACTATTTTCTACGTTGTAGAATAATAGCAAAGACATCAAAACTATGAAATAACACACATGGAATCATGTAGTAACCAAAAAGTGTTAAACAAAATATTTTATATTTGAAATTCTTCAAAGTAACCACCCTTTGCCTTGATGACAGCTTTGCACACTCTTCGCATTCTCTCAACCAACTTCATGAGGTAGTCACCTGGAATGCTTTTCCAACAGTCTTCCGACATTGGTGAGCACTTGTTGGCTGCTTTTCCTTCACTCTGCGGTCCAACTCATCCCAAACCATCTTGATTGGGTTGAGGTCGGGTGATTGTGGAGGCCAGGTCATCTGATGCAGCACTCATCACGGTCCTTGGTCAAATAGCCCTTTATACATCCTGGAGGTGTTTTGGGTCATTGCCCTGTTGAAAACAAATGATAGTCCCATTAAGCGAAAACCAGATGGGATGGTGTATTGCTGCAGAATGCTAGGTAGCAATGCTGGTTAAGTGTGCCTTGAATTCTAAATAAATCACTGACAGTGTCTGCAGCAAAGCACCATCACACCACCTACATGCTCCAAGTTGGTAACCACACATGTGGAGATAATCCGTTCACCTACTCTGCGTCTCACAAAGACACGGCGGTTGGAACCAAAAATCTTGAATTTGGACTCATCAGACCCAAGGACAGATTCCACCAGTTTAATGTCCATTGCTCGTTTCTTGGCCCAAGCAAGTCTCTTCTTCTTATTGTGTCCTTTAGTAGTGGTTTCTTTGCAGCAATTCGACCATGAAGGCCTGATTCCACAAGTCTCCTCTGAACAGTTGATGTTGAGATGTCTGTTATCTTGAACTCTTAAGCATTTATTTGGGATGCAATTTCTGAGGCTGGTAACTCTAATGAACTTATCCTCTGCAGCAGAGGTAACTCTGTCTTCCTTTCCTCTGGTGGTCCTCATGAGAGCCAGTTTCATCATAGCACTTGATTGTTTTGCGACTGCACCTGAAGAAACTTTCAAAGTTCTTGACTTTTCTGTATTGATTGACCTTCATGTCTTAAAGTAATGATGTACTGTCATTTCTCTGCTTATTTGAGCTGTTCTTGCCATAATATGGACTTGGTCTTTTACCAATAGGGCTGTCTATTTACCAACAACCCTACATTGTCACAACACAACTGATTGGCTCAAACGCATTTCTTATGATTCCATATTTGTTATTTCATAGTTTTGATGTCTCCACTATTATTCTAAAATGTTGGAAATAGTAAAAATAAAAACCCTTTAATGAGTAGKTGTGTCTAAACCTTTGACTAGTGTTTATGCATGCATCAAACGTGCCTCTGATGCGTAGCGTAAGGAAGCATGTAATCTCTATTCAGGACATTTCCATCCCGTGTTCCACAACGTTTGCCTACTGAACGTACGCCAGATGTTGTTTATAGTGTTGGGTATGTTTAGGAGGTAGAAATGGATGTTGTTGCAGGAACACATTTGCTATTCTACATGCACTTGATATGATCAGGTAAAGAGTTTACTTGAAACGAGTGCTTTGTTAATTGTCTTGTGCATTATGCTATTATGAAATAAAGTGACATTTTGTTTTCTCACTTCTAGCCTTCGTTGTGCCTTGGTTAATGGTGTTGGACCCAAAGACTGAGCCCTGGGCTGAGCTGAAGCGCATCTACGAAAAACTAGTGAGTGTCTTTGAGCACCAAATGGAATAAAACTGACTGAAACCGAGAGGGACTACTTGGACTTGACAAACGTTAATACATTTTTTTTGTGATATGTTTAATCAAGTTTTCTGTCGTGTGGCCTTATGATCACAACTCTGGCCTCCCTCTCACTGACATTTCTTCATGTCCGTAGCTGGAGGAGCTTTTGAAAGAGTACCCGATTAAGACCAGGGTGGAGTTGGTTGCATTCAAGGAGCTGGAAGGCGAATCCAAAACTAAGATTACCTTTCAAGGCTTTGACGCTTCCATAACCGATGCAGACTTACCGCTACCACCTGGCGAGCAGCTGCACCATATCCAGTCCCTCCAGCCACCCAATATCACAGTCAAGGATGGGATCATCTACTGGGATGGTAAGAGAACCACCAACAACAGCATCACATGGAGTATTGTCAGATTTCTATCAACATTTCATGTTTTTTAAACTTGTGTGATGCGTTCAAACTATAAATCTTGCTTACCTAGGCYGTTACCTGTCCCAAATGTGGGGTTTGTACATTGCTTGGCACACTATCACTGAAATAGTGGAACCTCTGTGCATTACACAGAATGTTGCTGCTGTTTTTTTACCCTCCAGGGTAAAGTCAGCTTCCCCTCTCCCGATTCTAACCTTAACCATTAGTGGGGGGGAATGCGAAACTGACCCAAGAGCAGCGCCTAGGGGTAACTTTACCCTCCCTTTTGTACAGACCCAGATGAGTGTGCGACCCCTGACCTGAAAGGTGTGACGCCAACTCTTTGTGCGTCAACACTCTGAACTCCTACACCTGTGTGTGTCAACATGGCTTCTATGACGTCGGCCTGCCTTCGTTCCCCCTCCTGCCTCACATCCTGTCTGTTATGGTCAGTTAGCTTCTTGTTATTGTGCAATTTAATTTGTCTGTTGGTGTACCTTTTTTTGTATTCTCTACTACACCACTCCTGTTTACTGATGGGTCATGTTCAATAGGGCACACAATGGGAAATGTTTTATGTTTTAAATGTGTTGCAATGGAAAACAAGCATTTCTATTGGAGAAGTCAGGCAGTCCCTCCCTGTTTGTCTGGTTTCTTCCGTTCTGTGCCTAATGATACGACGCTGATTCCTTTTTGGGGGTAAAGAAAGTTAATTAATTCCAACAGAAAAGGGTATGTTCACCCAGTGCCTGAATAGATCGATGGCCGGAGGTATCGCCAAAGCCTTCCTGATTGGCTACTTCGGTGGCGACGTAACGGTTGTCTTGAATGAAGGCCGTTGCACCATGGAGGAGAGCGAGAGCTTTACCACTTCCGCGTGTTGCGCAAACCCTCGCGGTGTGGAACGAGACGGCTGGTGAGTGACCGTGCATTCAGTCGTGCAAAGGGGTTATAATGGAATCTAAACAACAGGTCACACTGGATACCTGCCAAGCACTAGTGTAATGTGATTATGCCATTGTGCACAGCACTCTGTGATGAATAGGATTTTCTGTGTGTGTCCAGGTGAACAGAACACACATCGAGTTCCGGAACACTCTGACAGTGACCTTGAGCAGCGAGAGGACCATCACACGAAGAGATCTCAAGGTTTATCTGAAGTGCATCTACCCCCGGAACTATGTCCGCAACACCCAGATAAAGTAGATCTGGAGTGGTAAGAAAAGACAGATCGGAGTAATTCTGGGGCCAGGAGATGTTCCTGATTGTGACCTACAAGGAAAAACTGGTCCTGTAGCCTGGCAAGGGTTGCAAAGGGAGGGAATATTACTGGTAGCCCTTTTTTGAAATGTACAAGTAATCTACTGGACTTTTGATTCATACAATGGATCAGAATCATAAAACTGTGTTTTGACCAATCCCCTCTCTACACCTCCAGGATCACCTCCCACTCTGTGGTGGAGTACAACTCCTCKCATGAGCTYGGGCTGGCCATGACCATGTACAGCGARGACTCCTTCTCCTACYGCTACAGAGACTCCATCGCCCTCCACCTAAGCGATGTACTCTTCTTCGAGGTGGCCCTRCTGACAAACAACACGTTCGCCTCGGAGGTCCTGCTAGAAGTGGTTTCCTGCTGGGCCACAGAGAGCCCGGATCCACAGGACGAAACCAAGGGCTTCTTTCTCCTAGATGGGTGGGTTACTGTCCTGGGTCATATTCATTTGTGCACACAAAAAACAAGAGTTTGTTATTGGAGAAGTTCAGGTAGCCTCTCCTGTTTTAGTCAATTTTCTTCTGTTTGATTTCTAGTGAATATGACCCTGGTGTGAAATATGGTATTCTAAACTCTGGGCTGTGTTCAATTGAGCAATATAAAATGTCATGTAGAGGCATTATGTGATGGGGGGATAGGTTTAGAGTATAGGGTTATTTTGTTGAGGTATAAAATATTGTTTTTGGACAAGATGGTACCTCCAGGTTTTCAAACATTATCTTCTGTTTCAAACCTACTGGGCATGACCCTGGATTTTCAAGACTTAAAAAAAGCAGTTTAGGATCATGCCCTATTCTCTCGTCCTCAGCTGCCCTGTTGACAGCACCTTTCATTGGCTCTCTGTGAACGGTGTGTCACAGAGGAGCAGATTCTCCATTCACATGTTCACTATGCCCAAGGAGTTACCCATTTACATGCACTGCCTGGCCCGGATATGCAGTCACGATGAGGACTGTACTACGGTAAATTTCTAACAAGTTTAAGTCTATTTGCCATTATAAATATATTGGAAGTCTTAGTAAAGTTGTTTCAATTTAAAAATGGTAAGAATGATTAGGACATATGTATTAGACCTTACAAATACACATAGAAATGTGTTATAGAGCAGTCATTTTAATTGAAAGTAAGTCTAAGAAGCGGTAGATCTGTCTATATGAGCTAATTCTATGCTTTCCATTCATAAGTTTCGTTTTTGCGTCTATCTTTAGTTTTTGTACACCAGCTTCCAACGGCTGAAAATACAATATTTTTGGTTGTGGAAAATYTATTTCACAGCGGTTTAGATGGTATAATGATTATTACACTATACTTACTTGTTTAGTCACATAACCTGAAATTAGGCAAACTTTTAGGAACCAGGAAATGGCGGAGATTTCTGCATAGTGCATCTTTTTAAAGCTGATATTCAGCTTTGCTCAACAAACACATTTGTATTGATTGAACAAACAGTTATGCACATTTATTAGTAACTTGGTCATTATTTTTTTTAAACATATTTTCCTATGAACAAACAGTTATGCACATTTATTAGTAACTTGGTCATTATTTTTTTTAAACATATTTTCCTATGYTTCTCTGTAGAACTGTACCACCCAGAGACTTTCTAAGAGATCAACAGCTAGATGGGATCCATACATCAAAGTAGCTGTGGTCGTGTCAGCAGGACCACTGATGGTCACCSCCGAGGCGGCACCAGGGACCAAACTCTCCAACTGTGAGTTGGTGTGATGTGAAACGTTTTGAGCGTTGCCGATATCGTTTTAATCTATACATTTATTTCTGAAACTTCTGTAACATTCTTGAACAGGCCTGTGGCATCTGGGGATGCTCCAAATGATGTCTTGGATACTAATTCAGTTTGTAACAGTGATATATGAATGCTTCCATGCAGCCGGTACACCTTAACTCATGTAAAGCACCAGCAACAATTTTTCAACAAACTGTTACATGGCAATACTTCCYTAATTGGAACTTACCGGTGTCTTCTCAACTGCRGTCGTGGAGCGTTGGAACTTAGAAAATGCTCCGTTTATYAAATGAAATACATTTTTGCTCAATGAGGTGATCTAACAATGTGTACGCTGCCATATTGTCTGTTTCTGATCTTCCAGATCGATCGAGACACTTGGGTGTCCACGCCGAAGTGTTTTATGTCAGGACCGCAACTCAGAAATCAAGCGTTGCGTTCTATTTTTTTATTTAACATTTATTTAACCAGGTAGGCCGTTGAGAACAAGTTTCATTTACAACTGCGACCTGGCCAAGATAAAGCAAAGCAGTGCGACACAAACAACAACAACAGAGTGTTTATACCATGTGTAAAACGTACAGTCAATAACGCAAATGGCGTGTGCAAATGGCGTAAGGAGGTAAGGCAATAAATAGGCCATAGTAGCGAAGTAATTACAATTTAGCAAATTAACACTGGTTTGATAGATGTGCAGATGATGATGTGCAAGTACAAATACTGGTGAGACAAAAAAAAGTAAATAAAAACAATATGGGGATAAGGTAGGTAGTTGGATGGGCTATTTTCAGATGGTCTGTTGTACAGCTGCAGCGGTCGGTAAGCTGCTCAGATAGCTGATGCTTAAAGTTAGTGAGGGAGCTATAAGTCTCCAACTTCAGCGATTTTTGCAGTTCGTTCCAGTCATTGGCAGCAGAGAACTGGAAGGAAAGGTGGGCAAAAGAGGTGTTGGCTTTGGGGATGACCAGTGAGATATACCTGCTGGAGCGCGTGTTACGGGTGGGTGTTATGGTGACCAGTGCGCTGAGAAGGTGGAGCTTTACCTAGCAAAGACTTTTAGATGACCTGGAGCCAGTGGGTGACGAATATGTAGCGAGGGCCAGTGGTTGGTGGTATATGGGGCTTTGATGAAACGGATGGCACTGTGATAGACTGCATCCAGTTTAAGTAGAGTGTTGGAGGCTATTTTGTAAATGACATCGGCATCGCTTTGACTGACACCCGCCTGTCCCAATCAATGAGAGATGACTAAGGTGGTGTGTAATTGTTGGGTCGTTCCAGGAAATTTGTCCCTTTTGGGTGTTGTAACTTTTTTTTATTTCATTTGATTTTAACATTGTCATAACGAACACATGTTACATAATACTTATTTTTTTCCCCATCAAGGTTAAATAATAGGCACTGACTATAGTAATTTTAAGTGCAAAATTAAAGTAACAGGGTTGACTAACAGGGTTGACGATTTCATTTAAATCAGCCCTAAATCCTCTTGTGACTGGGGATTTTTATTTATTTTATTTTATTTCACCTTTATTTAACCAGGTAGGCTAGTTGAGAGCAAGTTCTCATTTGCAACTGCGACCTGGCCAAGATAAAGCATAGCAATTCGACACAATACAACAGAGTTAACACATGGAATAAACAAAACATAGTCAATAATACAGGAGAAGAAAACAAAAAGTCTATATACAGTGAGTGCAAATGAGGTAAGATAAGGGAGTTAAGGAAATAAATAGGCCATGGTGGCGAAGTAATTACAATATAGCAATTAAAACACTGGAATGGTAGATGTGCAGAAGATGAATGTGCAAGTAGAGATACTGGGGCGCAAAGGAGCAAGATAAATAAATAAATACAGTATGGGGATGAGGTAGGTAGAAAGATGGGCTGTTTCAGATGGGCTATGTACAGGTGCAGTGATCTGTGAGCTGCTCTGACAGCTGGTGCTTAAAGCTAGTGAGGGAGATATGAGTCTCCAGCTTCAGAGATTTTTGCAGTTCGTTCCAGTCATTGGCAGCAGAGAACTGGAAGGAAGACGACCAAATGAGAAATTGGCTTTGGGGGTGACCAGTGAGATATACCTGCTGGAGCGCGTGCTACGAGTGGGTGCTGCTATGGTGACCAGTGAGCTGAGATAAGGTGGGGCTTTACCTAGCAGAGACTTGTAGATGACATGTGGGTTTGGCGACGAGTATGAAGCGGGGGCCAACCAACGAGAGCGTACAGGTCGCAATGGTGGGTAGTGTATGGGGCTTTGGTGACAAAACGGATGGCACTGTGATAGACTGCATCCAGTTTGTTAAGTAGAGTGTTGGAGGCTATTTTATAGATGACATCACCGAAGTCGAGGATCGGAAGGATGGTCAGTTTTACGAGGGTATGTTTGGCAGCATGAGTGAAGGATGCTTGTTGTGATATAGGAAGCCGATTCTAATTTAATTTTGGATTGGAGATGCTTAATGTGAGTCTGGAAGGAGAGTTTACAGTCTAACCAGACACCCAGGTATTTGTAGTTGTCCACGTATTCTAAGGGATGGAAGTTTGTTGTATGCAACAGGGAGGGACAATTGAATGCAAGCTTTACAACAAAAAAATGTAACCGTTAAAAAATGTCTAGCCTGTATATGGCTAACAGGGTTATTAACATGTTATGCTCAACCCGCTCAGTTTTCCACCACAAAAACCATAAAATGGCCAAGAAGAGTAGAACCAGCTTTTACATTATGATTTGAATAAGATGTATTTTGGAAAAAAATAATTAAAAAATGAAAATTTCATGATATTAAAACGTGAGTTCAGTTCACGTAACAGGTTGAGACCTTAAAATGAGGGACAAGTTTTTTTTTCTTAATGCATCACTAATCACATGAAATAAATAACTCTTCAGAAATGCTTTGTCAAAGCAGCAAAAATAACTATGATGGTGAAAACTTGTTGGTCCTAAGTTGGGTAGTCTTTATTTTTTTAATCAGATTTAATTACATTTTACATGTGGTCATATTAATGGGACTTCGTCTTTTAAAATTAAATATTGGTGCACAATTTCTACTTAAAATATCAAAGAGATGCAAAAGGTTTCCTGTTCTATTACTTCATGAGGCAAAAATGTAATTTGATAACAGAGCATTTTCTAAATTCCAACGTTTCACCTGCAACTAGAGATGGGAGTTGAGAAGACCCGGCAAGTTCCAAGTTGAAAATGTAAGGATGTATCAACATTTTAAAGGTTATTACAAAAATTGCTGCCTCTGCTTTACGCGTGACGGCTGTATGGAAGCATACACATCACCCTTAAAGTGTAGCTATAATTCAGTATGTGTCTGTTTCCTTGCAGGGATGAGGCTTTGACAATGATCTACGTCGTTGGAGGAACCATGGGCGTCTTGATGTTGACACTGCTTGGTGTGAGCGCATAAAAGGCTATAATGAATTATTATGAGAGAGCAAGGCCTCAATAAACACATGGAACCACATCTCGTTTTCCTCTGTTCCTGAGTATTATCAGGGTTTCATTCAATATATTTTGTACAGATGTCTTCACTAAGTAAATATTGCCAAAATGAGCGATTAACATTAAATGCCACCAGTAGGTGTATACGGTGGCTACTAATGCTATTGGTGGTAGGCAACCTCAGTRGACAAATTGTGACGGGCACACCCAAACCACTTGCCAATATATCAAATGACTAACTACACTAAACCAAAATATAAATGCAACATGTATAGTGTTGGTCTCATGTTTCATGAGGTGAAATAAAAGAAAATCACATTGTCCATACACACAAAAAGCTTATTTCTCTCAAATGCTGTGTACATGTCCCTGTTAGTGAGCATTTCTCCATTGCCAAGATAATACATCCACCTGAATGGTGTGCCGTGGTGGGAAAAGTACTTATCATACTTGCATAAGTACATATACCTTTTATAGAAAATGACTGAAGTGAAAGTCACCCAGTGACATACTACTCGAGTAAAAGTATTTGCTTTTAAATATACTTAAGTATCAAAAGTAGATGTAATTGCAAAAATGTACAAGTGTAAATAATTCAAATTCCTTATATTAACCAAATGGCAACCAAAAAAAAATACGGGTAGCTACTGCAACACTCAGACATCAAATCAAACTGTATTTGTCACATGTGCCGAATACAAGTGTAGACCTTACCGGGCTGGGAAGTATTTCTGTCTGTAATAAGGCCTGTGTAAGGGAAAAACGAATGATTGGCTGGGCCTGACTCCCCAGTGGGTGGGCCTATGCCCTCCAAGGCCCATGACTGCATCCCTACCCAGTCATGTGAAATCCATAGATGAGGGGCCTAATTTATTTATTTCAATTGACTGATTTCCTTAAATGAACTAACTCAGTAAAATCTTTGAAATTGTTGCATTTATATTGTTGTTCAAGCCAATTTAATTAATTATACCGAAGTGTTTCCCCTATATTCGTTTAGCAGAGGCACTGGCCGCAACTCCAATAAATATGCAGTTTGAAGGAAGTTGCTAACTAGCATTAGCACAATGATTTGACGTCTATGGGGGAAGCTAGCATTCTAGCTATTCCCATATACTTCTAGGCATAAGCACAATGCATTGACATCTATGGGAGCAGCTAACATGCTAGCTATTCCCATACACTTCCAGGCAATGTGCTAACGCTAGTTAGCAATGGTTCGCGAAACTACCTTTTAATAGCCAAAATCTTGCACAAAGACACTTAAGATGGCGGCGTATAAATAGTTTTATCACTTCATGTAGCAAAACTGTATTTAATAATGGAGCATTTTCTATAGCTATTTCAATGCAACTAGCTATAMGAGTTCTGTAGACACCAGTGACTTACGAAATGAGAACGAAGAAGGTATCGCCAGGTTGGTCAAAAATCTACTGATTATGGCTAAACAGCTGCTAATTAGCCAACGAAGCGAAGTTACCAAACCACCTGAACATGAAATACACTGTCATAAATTGTTATTTATATAATGTAATTATAAATTGTTGTAATTTAACTAGGCAAGTCAGCTAAGAACAAGTTATTATTTACAACGACGGCCTATGAACAGTGGGTTACTGCRTTGTTCAGGGGCAGAACGACTGATGTTTACCTTGTCAGCTCGGGGATTCGATCTAGCAAKCTTTCGGTTACTGGCCCAACGCTCTAGGCTACCTGCCGCTCCAATAATGTAGTGATAGGTACGTCAAATCAATATGAAGGATAGATAAATAATAGCAAATATTGTAYGGATCGAAAAGGTTGTTGTGGCACAATGTTGCAAAGACTCTTTCACATTGGAATATCGTTTCAAGAACGCTCTTAGCACGTAATGCAACGCTGCAATTTTGAATGCAACCCTCATTTTAGTTCCAAACTACGCAYWTCCGGTCTGTATTTCCGGCACAACAAAAATGGCGTCCTCCAKTAAAGAAGGAAGCGTGAGTGAAACGCAGTCGGGGAAGAAGTRGAAAAAGAATACAAACCAAGGTATTACAACGATATTGTCTAGTATCWGAAACACATGTCATTCTTTCTTAATAATAGTCCACGTTTCTGGATACATGTATCTGAYCAGAAGCCTGATARCCCTTGATTTGTGTAGCTCGCGCCCGGCCTCATGCTTATTTATGGTGCTAGTATGAGCACTGCTTGAAGACTGCTACCAATTTGTTCTCAGTGAAAGAACTTGTATMMGAAAACGTGCATGCAATGTGGCTAATTTACCTACCTAGTTAGGTAGCTAGTTATAACGTTAGGTGTGTTATATCCTAGRTTCTAATRTTGTTGTATTTTCAGTGGATGAATCTCAACTCTTCACTGTTCCCGATGGATGGAAGGAGCCAGCATTCACAAAAGATGACAACCCCAAAGGTCTACTGGAGGAGAGCAGTTTCGCCACTCTCTTTCCCAAGTTACAGAGAGGCATACCTGAAAGAATCTGGCCACTGGTGCAAAAAGCATTAGGCGATTCAGTAAGTTGAGCCAATTAAAGGGGAAATATGCAGTTGAATAATAACAAAGCGCCACCTGATATGGGATTGGTTAAACATGAGGACGTTGCTAGAAATGTAGCCATTCAAATTCATAGACAGAGCTATGATGCAAAGACTTAACCATCCATGAGATAAAGTTAGAGCTTTAACAGTGTCTCGAGGCTTATAGTGTCTCCATTTTTATTGGAGTATAAACATGTATTTTGGGCTCTGATGAGCAGTTGAACTAAGCCCATGAGCAGTTATATGTCTATTCCAGAGTCAATGGCTATTAAGTCATTTAGCAGACGCTCTTATCCAGAGCGACTTACAAATTGGGTTTGGCCGACTTACAAATATAATTAAGTTTTTAAAATTATGTAGGAATAGTAGAAAATTWGCAGAATGTCGGCCAAAATCCATCTCGCTCCATTGTCTCCCACTGCCAGGCAGTGGGCTTCCTCTCATCACCATATTTGGTAGTGAGTAGCAACTAGGGCTGGGCAATATGGCCAAAATATTATATCACGGTATTTTTTTAAAAATGGACGGTGTGACAGTATGTGACTGTGTTTTTAGTTTTTGCCTAATAAAAGTTCTACATTTGTTTTGAGTAGTAAGTGATCCTATGGTGGCAACGCATACATTATAAGTGATTTCAATGAGTCTTTCTCCATTCTGATCGATTTATACTGTTCAATTCAACTTCAACCAAAACAAGTTTCAGCACTTTTATCATTTCTGCATTTCCTGCACTCAATTGCAGTGGTGGAAAAACGACCCAATTGTCATACTTGAGTAAAAGTAAAGATACGTTAATAGAAAATGAGTCACCCAGTAAAATACTACTTGAGTAAAAGTCTAAAAGGATTTGGTTTTAAATATACGTATCAAAAGGAAATGTAATTGATCAAATGTACTTATGTATCAAAAGTAAAAGTATAAATAGTTTCAAATTCCTTATATTAAGCAAACCCGGTGGCACCATTTTTTTTTATTTTTATTATTATTATTTATGGATAGCCAGGGGCACACTCCAACACTCAGACATAATTTACAAAGCATTTGTGTTTAGTGAGACCTCCAGATCAGAGGCAGTAGATGACCAGGGATGTTCTCTTGACAAGTGCGTGAATTGGACCATTTTCRTGTCCTGCTAAGCATTCAAAATGTAACGAGTACTTTTAGGTGGCAGAGAAAATGTATGGAGTAAAAAGTACAGTATTTTGTTTAGGAATGTAAAGTAAGGTGTCAAAAATAAAAACAGTAAAGTACAGATACCAAAAAAACAACTTAAGTAGTACTTGAAAGTATTTTTACTTAAGTACTTTACACCACTGCTCAATTGAGAGAATTTCCACACTGCCACATAGGGCTGCACGATATGGGCAAATAATCTAGGATGTATTTTTAACCAAATGTTTCAMTTGCGATGTGACTTGCGAATTAGAGCAAAACTGTTGGAATCATGGAAATAMAATGKCTATTCTAATTCTATAGTTAGAATATAATAGTGGGCACTTTGAATACAGTGTTTTTTGAGATGACAACAAATGAAAATGCCAGGGAGGAGTTATTGTGACAGGGTAGGAACTAAATTGTTAAGTGTTTCCTAGGGGACCCTATAAGCTTTGGCTACATTGCATGTTTTCTCTTAGCTACTTGATGTAGCTAACATATTCTTGACTTTGTATATTCTCTTTGATTTAGAATGCCAGCAGCATACCACCTGCATACAACTGTTGGCTTGCTTCTGAAGCTAAGCAGGGTCAGTCCTGGTCAGTCCCTGGATGGAGAACCAGATGCTGCTGAAGTGGTGTTGGAGGGCCAGTAGGAGGCACTCTTTCCTCTGGTCTAAAAAATATCCAATTGCCCAGGGAGTGATTGGGGACACTGCCCATGTAGGGTGCCGTCTTTCGGATGGGACGTTAAACGGGTGTCTGACTCTCTGAGGTCATTAAAGATCCATGGCACTTATCGTAAGAGTAGGGGTGTTAACCCCGGTGTCCTGGCTAAATTCCCAATCTGGCCTCAAACCATCTTGGTCACCTAATAATCCCCAGTTTATAATTGGCTCATTCATCCCCCTCCTTCCCTGTAACTATTCCCCAGGTGTTGCTGCACATGAGAACGTGTTCTCAGTCAACTTACCTGGTAAAATAACGGTAAAATAAAAAATATAAAAAGAAGATACTGTTGCACAAACAACATGCTTTAGGTCTACACCATCACTGGTGTTATCAGGCTGTATTAGCTAGCTACTTTTGCTCATGCCAGCAGCATACCACCCTGCATCCACTGCAGGCTTGTTGCTGAAGCTAAGCAGGGTTGGTCCTGTCAGTCCCTGGATGGGAGACCACATGCTGCTGGAAGTGGTGTTGGAGGGCCAGTAAGAGGCACTCTTCCTCTGGTCTAAAAAAAATATCCCGATGTGTAGGGTGCCGTCTTTCGGATGGGATGTATAAAACGGGTGTACTGACTCTCTGAGGTCATTAAAGATCCCATGGCACTTATCGTAAGAGTAGGGTGTTAACCCCGGTGTCCTGGCTAAATTCCTAAGCTGTCCCTCATACCATCACGGTCACCTAATCATCCCCAGCTTACAATTGGCTCATTCATCCCTCTCTCCCCTGTAACTATTCCCCAGGTCGTTGCTGTAAATGAGAACGTGTTTCTCAGTCAATTTACCTGGTCAAATAAAATACTCAGTACCTTTAATTCATTAGTGGCTAACATTTACTGTCTCACAAGATTTAGGGCAACTTGCTAAGAAAAGACAAACTAGCTGTTTGCGGATGTAAGAAACACAAACTAATAGTGTCATTATAGAACGCTAGTGGATTATTATTAAGAAGCAAAGTGAAAACAGCATTGTTGTCATCAACATTGTTGCATGTGCTGCATTGACCATGCAGACTGAACGAAGTGATCTCGTGGTTGAGGCAACATCAAATGCGCTCCTTGAGTGACAGGGGGCGTGGCTAGGTCTGTGTGGAAAGTGGCACGGAGAGAAAGTGGAGAGAGATGACTCAAGTAGCGAAGTAAATTATAAAAATTGACATTACACATGGCGTATCACATTTAACAAACCAAACATTCGGTATATAAGGTAAAAGTAAAAACCCAAACCAGTCCCTGCATCAATACCGGTATATCATGAAATATGGTATCCRGCCCGCCCTAGACCGGATGCTTCACATTTATACATCTGGTGAAATATCTGGCTCATTATTCTGWCTGTGGTYCCACTGTCTGGACCAGCACCTATCTTCYTGTTTTTGTTTTGAGGATGAAACAGAGGAGAGGTGTGTCGAGCGGTGGTAAAATAAAACAATTGCAGTACGTATTCTGCTGTTCTATAGCGTGTGCACCACAGGAGGTTGGTGGCACCTTAATTGGGGAGAATGATCTTGTGGTAATGGCTGGATTGGATTAGTATCAAACACATGGAAACCATGTGTTTGATGCCATTCCATTCACTCTGTTCCAGCCATTATGAGCTGTCCTCCCATCAGCAGCCTCCACTGGACTGTGCAATGATGTCTCAGGGGGACATTTTTGTTGTTTGCAGTAACTTCTTTGTTGTAAGATCACAAAGTGACGAGGTAGTTTCACCATTACGAGTTCCAGCTTTAAGAATAATGTTGCGTGTTGACAAGAGTTGGTCCATTCTTATCAGCCCATGTATAGGTGTTTGTGAACATGCAAATATGTAGCCATGTGAGGATGAATGATCCTCCTAGATTTAGGCACACAGCCTTTAAATTGTCCAAAACATTGATGTACTGCTTTTCTTTCTCATCAACAGCACATCAAGGCCACCCTGGATTTGATCGAGGGCAGCATCACGGTTTGCACCACCAAAAAGACCTTTGACCCATATGCCGTTGTAAGGGCACGGGACCTCATCAAGCTGTTGGCCAGAAGTGTGCCATTTGAGCAGGTAGGCATGCTCTCTTGTTCATCAATTCATAGTTGAACTTCCAACAATGATCCTGATAGTGTGGAAGAATAGTCTAAACTCTATACTTACCCCCAAGAAAGAAACCACTACAAGTATCTTCATTTGGTCGATGTTTTCTTCTGTCTTCCACCTTTAGGCCGTGCGTATTTTGGAGGATGACATGGCGTGTGACATCATCAAAATTGGCTCGCTGGTCAGAACCAGAGAACGGTTTGTGAAGAGGAGGCAGAGACTCATCGGACCTAAAGGATCTACACTCAAGGTGGGTCTTGTTCAACCGTGCAGCCAGGGAGAGTGTTCAAATGGACACATTTGTGTTGTAGTGTTGTGTTTAGATGTTAGCATCACTAGGTGGCAGCATAGTGTTATTAACACCTCCCAACCTGTCAGAATCAGTCAGCTAATCAAATCACAGTTTATTTGTCATATGCACAGGATGCACAGGATGCACAGGGGGTATACATTTACTTGCAAGCTCTCTCTCAACAGTGCTACAACAACAAAAAATATTGAATTAAAATAAGTAGAAGAAAAAATGACGACAGTATATAGCTGGAGAAAATTTGCAAAAGAATTCTAAAAGTAAAAGCACTTTTTCAAAGTAAGTATATTTACTCTTGTACGAGGATATGGAGAGTATGACATGATTTTGCATTGTGCAGTAAGAAGTTTAAAGTTTGTTAGTCTTCTGTACAGGATACACATGGTATACAGCACAGGATACACATGGTATCACACAGGATACACATGGTATACAGCACAGGATACACGTGGTATACAGCACAGGATACATGTGGTATACAGCACAGGATACACATGGTATTACAGCACAGGATACACGTGGTATACAGCACAGGATACACATGGTATACAGCACAGGATACACATGGTATACAGCACAGGATACATGTGGTATACAGCACAGGATACATGTGGTATACAGCACAGGATACACGTGGTATACAGCACAGGATACACGTGGTATACAGCACAGGATAACACGTGGTATACACACAGACACGGATAACGATACGTGGTATACAGCACAGGGATACACGTGGTATACAGCACAGGATACACGTGGTATACAGCACAGGATACACGTGGTATACAGCACAGGATACTCGTGGTATACAGCACAGGATACTCGTGGTATACAGCACAGGATACTCGTGGTATACAGCACAGGATACTCGTGGTATACAGCACAGGATACTCGTGGTATACAGCACAGGATACACGTGGTATACAGCACAGGATACTCGTGGTATACAGCACAGGATACACGTGGTATACAGCACAGGATACACGTGGTATACAGCACAGGATACTCGTGGTATACAGCACAGGATACTCGTGGTATACAGCACAGGATACTCGTGGTATACAGCACAGGATACTCGTGGTATACAGCACAGGATACTCGTGGTATACAGCACACGGATACTCGTGGTATACAGACAGGATACTCGTGGTATACAGCACAGGATACACGTGTATACAGCACAGGATACACGTGGTATACGCGTCCAATGAAATGCTTACTTGCAGGTTCCTTCACGATAGTGCAACAACAACAATAATAAAGATCAGAATACAAACATAATGTAAATGGCTCAGTAGAATAGAATAAACATTTTACGCAGCGGTCGTAGCAGTACTGTCAGCGGTCGTAGCAGTACTGTCAGCGGTCGTAGCAGTACTGTCAGCGGTCGCAGCAGTACTGTCAGCAGTCGTAGTAGCAGTACTGTCAGCAGCGTAGTAGCAGCAGTAGTACTGTCAGCAGCAGTAGCAGTACTGTCAGCAGTCGTAGTAGCAGCAGTAGTACTGTCAAGCAAGTACTGTCAGCAGGCAGCAGTAGTAACTGTCAGCAGCAGTACTGTCAGCAGCAGCAGTAGTACTGTCAGCAGTCGTGCAGTACTGTCAGCAGTCGTAGTAGCAGCAGTAGTACTGTCAGCAGCAGCAGTACTGTCAGCAGCAGCAGCAGTACTGTCAGCAGCAGCAGTAGTACTGTCAGCAGTCGTAGCAGTAGTACTGTCAGCAGTCCGTAGCAGTAGTACTGTCAGCAGTCGTAGCAGTAGTACTGTCAGCAGTCGTAGCAGTAGTACTGTCAGCAGTCGTAGCAGTAGTACTGTCTAGCAGTCGTAGCATAGTACTTGCAGCAGTCGTAGCAGTAGTACTGTCAGCAGTACTGTCAGCAGTCGTAGCAGTAGTACTGTCAGCAGTCGTAGTAGCAGCAGTAGTACTGTCAGCAGTAGTACTGTCAGCAGCAGTAGCAGTACTGTCAGCAGTAGCAGTATACTGTCAGCATTGTAGTCGTAGCAGTACTGTCAGCAGCAGTAGTACTGTCAGCAGCAGTAGCAGTACTGTCAGCAGCGTAGTACTGCAGCAGGCAGCAGTAGTACTGTCAGCAGTCGTAGCAGTAGTACTGTTAGCAGTAGTACTGTCAGCAGTCGTAGCAGTACTGTCAGCAGTACTGTCAGCAGTCGTAGCAGTAGTACTGTCAGCAGTCGTAGTAGCAGCAGTAGTACTGTCAGCAGTAGTACTGTCAGCAGTAGCAGTAGACTGTCAGCTATTGTAGTCGTAGCAGTACTGTCAGCAGCAGCTAGTACTGTCAGCAGCAGCAGCAGTACTGTCAGCAGCAGCAGTAGTACTGTCAGCAGCAGCAGTATACTGGCAGTAGTACTTTCGCAGCGCAGTAGTACTGTCAGCAGCAGCAGTAGTACTGTCAGCAAGCAGCAGTAGTACTGTCAGCAGTCGCTAGCAGAGTAGTACTGTAGCAGTCGTAGCAGTAGTACTGTCAGCAGTCGTAGCAGTAGTGTCAGCAGTTGTAGCAGTACTGTCAGCAGTCGTAGCAGTAGTACTGTCAGCAGTCGTAGTAGCAGCAGTAGACTGTCAGCAGTAGTACTGTCAGCAGCAGTAGCAGTACTGTCAGCAAGTAGCAGTAGTACTGTCAGCTATTGTAGTCAGTAGCAGTACTGTCAGCAGCAGTAGTACTGTCAGCAGCAGTAGCAGTACTGTCAGCAGTCGTAGTAGTAGCAGTATTCAGCAGTCAGTCTGAGTACTGCCAGCAGTCGCAGTAGTACTGTCAGCAGCAGCAGTAGTAGACTGGTGGCATTAGCGGCAGTCATGGAGTGTGAGTGGATGGAGATTGCTCTCCATGGAACACATTCAACCTCCCCTCTTACAGGATTTATCTAACCTGTTTCCCCCTCAGGCGTTGGAGCTGCTCACTAATTGCTACGTCATGGTGCAGGGGAACACTGTGTCAGCCCTGGGACCCTTCAACGGCCTCAAAGAGGTGAGCGCTGATTTCCTCAATAAGGGCCATGTTCAGTAGGGTACACCATAGCAAAACATTTTGTAAGGCAAAAAAATGCATTTTCATTCCGTTTCTAAATGCTTTCTCCTTACTGAACACTACCCTGCTCTCTCCCTTAACCCACACCTGGACCGCTGAAATAAGCCTGTTGAATTCATCAGGTGCCCTTTCTGCAATAGAACAAATAATTTATTGAATTGACTTAGGCCCACCTCTCCATTAGGGAGATTAGGCCGTACACATTTTGCAATTGATGGTAATAAATCCCTTTCAGATGCATACTATCACTATTGCCTCGGAAGCTAAGCAGGGTTGGTCTTGGTCGGTCCCTGGATGGGAGACCAGATTCTGCTGGAAGTGGTGTTGGAAGGCCAGTAGGTGGCACTCTTTTCTCTGGCTTACATTTTTTCCCAATGCCCCAGGGCAGTGATAGGGGACATTGCCCTGTGTACGGTGCTGTCTTTCGGATTGGGACATAAAACAGGTGTCCTGACTCTGTGGTCACCAAAGATCCTATGGCAGTTATTGTAAGAGTAAGGGTGAACCCTGGTGTCCTGACTAAATTCCCAATCTGCCCCTCATACCATCATGGCCACCTAATCATCCCCAGCCTCCAATTGACTCATTTCTCTCCCCTGTTACTATTCCGCTGGTTGTTGCTGTAAATGAGATTGTGTTCTGAGTCAACTTACTTGGAGTAGGGCCTCCCGAGTGGCACAGCGGTCTACAGACCTGGGTTCGATCCCAGGCTGTGTCACAGCCGGCCGTGACCGGGCAGCGCTCAATTGGCCCAGCGTCGTACGGGTTAGGGGAGGGTTTGGACGGCCGGGATTTTCTTTTCCCATCGCGCTCTAGCAACTCCTTGTGGACTTCGGTCGCCAGCTGTACGGTGTTTCTTCTGACACATTGGTGCGGCTGGCTTCCGCGATTTAAGCGAGCAATGTGTCAAGAAGCAGTGCGGCTTGGCAGGGTCGTGTTTCGGAGAATGCATGGCTCTCGACCTTCGCCTCTCCCGAGTCCATAGGGGAGTTGCAGCGATGGGACAAGACTAACTACCAATTGGATATCACGAAATTGGGGAGAAAGGGGGGGGAAAGTACATTAAACTTCCCTGGAGTGAGCAACAATTGTATTTTTTTTTGTTCTCTCTCTCTCTGAGTGACTCAATTATTATTATCTGCTAAAACAATTTTTCCCATATGTAGGTACGGAAAGTGGTGTTGGATACCATGAAGAACATCCACCCCATCTACAACATCAAGGTAATTGATACCTTCTCCACATCCAATGAGGAGGAGAAAGGTGGTCTACGTGGTACTTTGTCATGGTTCGTGGTAAACTTAAAGTAACCGACACTGTTCTATGTAAGAGGATGTGGGGTTTTTGTTGACGCCACAGAGGAAGTCACCAAAAGGAACTGGAGTCCTTTAGAATAGATGACTTGAACTTACCATGATCCCAAAAGGGGAAGTTAGAAGATCCTTGACAGCTGAGAACAACATGCTCCAGACCAACTTATTCTATCCGTCATAACTTTATTTTCAAGTTTTTTATCGTGTTTGGCCAGTTGTGTTTACAAATTCCTTTATTCCGATAAAGGAATAAAGGAATCAATGTGTGTGTGTATATATACACACAAAAAGGGATGTAGCAATTGCAGATTGCCCCTTCTAATGAAGCAACTGGCTTGAACTACTGCATCCTTTCTGGAGCTTTGCCATGTAGTTACCAGTATGTAGTCTGACTTCAACCACCCTCAGTTTCAATAATACAAGTTAACTCTTCCAACACGTTTCTCCCTTTTTACTCTGGCGACCGTTCAATTGGGGTTGACCGCAGACGCTCATGATCAAGCGCGAGCTGTCCAAGGACCCCGAGCTGCGGCTGCAGAGCTGGGAGCGATTCCTGCCCAATTTCCGACACAAGAACCTGACCAAGCGCAAGGAGCCTAAGAAAAAGACGACAAAGAAGGAGTACACACCTTTCCCCCCGCAGCAGCCTGAGAGCCAGGTTAGTGGGTCAGAACCGCCTCCCCCCGCAGCAGCCTGAGAACCAGGTTAGTGGGTCAGAACTGTCTGACACCGCAGCAGCCTGAGAGCCAGGTTAGTGGGTCAGAACTGCCTGACACTGCAGCAGCCTGAAGCCAGGTTTAGTGGGTCAGACTGCTGACAACCGCAGCAAGCCTGAGAGCCAGGTTAGTGGGTCAGAACCGCCTTCTCCCCGCAGCAGCCTGACAGCCAGGTTAGTGGGTCAGAACTGCCTGACACGCAGCAGCCTGAGAGCCAGGTTAGTGGGTCAAAACTGCCTGACATCGCAGCAGCCTGAGAGCCAGGTTAGTTGGGTCAGACTGCTGCTCCCCGCAGCAGCCTGAGAGCCAGTTAGTGGGTCAGAACCGCTCCCCCCGCAGCAGCCTGAGAGCCAGGTTAGTGGGTGCAGAACCCTCCCCCGCAGCAGCTGAGAGCAGGTTAGGGTCAAACCGCCTCCCTCGCAAGCCTGAGAGCAGTTAGTGGGTCAGAACCGCCTGCCCTCCGCAGTAGCCTGAGACGCCAGGTTAGTGGGTCAGACCGCCTCCCGCAGCAGCCTGAGAGCCATGTTAGTGGGTCAGACGTGTCCCCCCGCAGCACCTGAGGCCAGGTTAAGTGGGTCAGAACCGTCTCCCCGCAGCAGCCTGAGAAGCCAGGTTAGTGGGTCAGAACACCACATTTAGCCATGATGAGGTGTTATTTGTATCGGGTTCCTGTGTTATACAAATGCTAGCCCAGCATACAAATCTACGTAGATGGCACATCAAACGTAGCATGCAAGGTGCAAGCACAGTACAATAAAAATGTATATATTTTTATAAGTTCAGTTTCAAGATAACACACAGGACATTGACAAGTCTCTCTCCACTACTGTATACAGGGGTTGTGTAATTAACTTGGCCCAGGCCACATTGGGATTAGATTCTTTTCAACAGATTTTAAGTCAAAAGCGTGGCTGGGAAAAGGCACTTATAAAAAATATATATATACAGTGGGGAGAACAAGTAATTTGATACACTGCCGATTTTGCAGGTTTTTTCCTACTTACAAGCATGTAGAGGTTTGTAATTTTTTATCATAGGTACAACTTCAACTGTGAGGACAGGAATCTAAAACAAAAATCCAGAAAAATCACATTGTATGATTTTTAAGTAATTCATTTGCATTTTTATGGCATGAATAAGTATTTGACACCTACCAACCAGTAAGAATTCCGGCTCTCACAGACCTGTTAGTTTTTCTTAAGAAGCCTCCTGTTCTCCACTCATTACCTGTATAACTGCACCTGTTTGAACTCGTTACCTGTATAAAAGACACCTGTCCACACACTCAATCAAACAGACTCTCACCTCTCCACATGGCCAAGACCAGAGAGCTGTGTAAGGACTCAGGGAATAAAATTTAAGACCTGCACAAGGCTGGGATGGGCTAACAGGACAATAGGCAAGAGCTTGGTGAGAAGGCAAACAACTGTTGGCGCAATATTAGAAAATAGAAGAAGTTCAAGATATGGTCAATCACCCTCGGTCTGGGGCTCCATGCAAGATCTCACCTCGTGGGGCATCAATGATCATGAGGAAGGTGAGGGATCAGCCCAGATACACGGCAGGACTGGTCAATGACCTGAAGAGAGCTGGACCACAGTCTCAAAGAAAACCATTAGTAACACACTACGCGTCATGGATTAAACTGCAGTGCACACAAGGTCCCTGCTCAAGCAGGCGCAATGTCCAGGCCCGTCTGAAGTTTGCCAATGACCATCTGGATGACAGAGGAGAAATGGAGAAGGTCATGGTCTGATGATCAAAATAGAGCTTTTTTGGTCTAAACTCCTCTCGCCTTGTTTTGGAGGAGAAGAAGGATGAGTACAACCCAAGAACACCATCCCAACCGTGAAGCATGGAGGTGGAAACATCATTCTTTGGGGATGCTTTTCTGCAAAGGGGACAAGGACGACTGCACCGTATTGAGGGGAGGGTGGTGGGGCCATGTATTGCGAGATCTTAGCCAACAACCTCTTCCCTCAGTAAGAGCATTAATGATGGGTCGTGGCTGGGTCTTCCGCATGACAACGACCCGAAACACACCAGCCAGGGCAACTAAGGAGTGGCTCCGTAAGAAGTATTCTCAAGGTCCTGGAGTGGCCTAGCCAGTCTCCAGACCTGAACCCAATAGAAAATCTTTGGAGGGAGCTGAAAGTCCGTATTGCCAGCGACAGCCCCGAAACCTGAAGGATCTGGAGAAGGTCTGTATGGAGGAGTGGGCCAAAAATCCTGCTGCATGTGTGCAACCTGGTCAAGACTACAGGAAACGTATGATCTCTGTAATTGCAAACAAAGGATTCTGTACAAAATATTAGTTTCTGCTTTTCTGATGTATCAAATACTTATGTCATGCAATAAAATGCGAATTAATTACTTAAAAATCATACAATGTGATTTTCGGGATTTTTGTTTTAGATTCCGTCTCTCACAGTTGAAGTGTACCTATGATAAAAATTACAGACCTCTACTGCTTGTAAGTAGGAAATCGGCTAAATCGGCAGTGTATCAATTACTTGTCTCCACACTGGTATATATATTATATATAAAGTCAAGAGAACATCTTATGAATATATTTTATAACTGCCTTTTTCCGGCCCGCAAATTGCTTATAATTTCCCAATCTTCTCTTTTACTCATCCTTGTACTATAACATACAACAGCCATAGAGCCTAACATCAACAGATGACTTGGTCTATAACTACTTGATATAACCCATCCATCACTAAACCTATCACTAGACTTGTTCACACCCGTGTTCCTGGATTCACTGTTTTGTTGTGTTTCCTGGTTGTCTAGATTGACAAGGAACTTGCAACGGGAGAGTTCTTCCTTCGAGAGAGCGGTTAAGAAGAGGAAGAAGATGGAAGAGATAAAGGTAACCAGGATATCACTTCACCGTACCGGGTATGACCATGGATATCACTTCACACCGCTTCACCCTGGGGTGTGGTAACCATGGATATCACTTCACACCGCTTCACCCTGGGTGTGGAACCATGGATATCACTTGACACCGCTTCACCCTGGGGTGTGGTACCATGGATATCACTTGACACCGCTTCACCTGGGGTGTGGTAACCATGGATATCACTTGACACCGCTTCACCTGGGGTGTGGTAACCATGGATATCACTTGACACCGCTTCACCCTGGGTGTGGTAACCATGGATATCACTTGACACCGCTTCACCCTGGGGTTGGTAACCATGGATATCACTTGACACCGCTTCACCCTGGGGTGTAACTTGACTTGATAGCTATGCACCAGTTACTATTTGTATAGCATTGCATGAGAAACGAATGACCTTCAAAATACACGTAACAGGATTTACTGTGCCAAATCCATTTGACCTATGTCTGCTTGTGTCTGTTTCCAAGTGAAACAAGCCGAGGCGTTGACTAAGAGGCAAGAGGAGCGAAACAGAGCCTTTATTCCTCCTAAGGAGAAACCTGTTATGAAGAAGACTAACAAAGGTACAGTGAATCATTTGAATAATTATGTTGTTAACTACCTTCTCTCCACTTAACCTTTCCACCCACTTCCTTCAAGCCAGACTGCTTCAGGCCCTGCACCAGTCAGGCAACAGGCCTTCCTCCTCGCTCACACATCTTTTGAAACTCTTCCTGACAGTCTTGGGGCTTTTTAAAGCAGGCTTAATAAGACTCATCTTTATCAGCTGGCCTCCCTTTCCTACACTTTGGTTGTTGCTTTCATGATATGGATAATGTGGATGCTACTGTGATTATGGATAATCCTGAATGAATCGTGAATAATAATGAGTGAGAAAGTTAGGCACACGAATATTATACTCCATATGAATGTAGAGGTGTTCAGAAACATTCTATTCTCATTTATAATAAAATGATTTTATGCACTTTGAAATTATTCTTCTATAATGAAAAGCACTTTACAAATGTAAATTGTCGAATTGCTATGCTTTATCTTGGCCAGGTCGCCKTTGCAAATGAGAACTTGTTCTCAACTAGCCTACCTGGTTAAATAAAAAAATCATTAACTGATTAACCTGGTTAAATGAAGCATTGCCTGAACACATACAGCCACACCTAGCTGTTTAATATGTTATTTTTCTTTTACCATGTTTTTTTCCTAGCTCCCTCAGATGCCAAAATCAACATTGAGGCCCTCAAGGCTAAGGTAAGGAAAGCCAAGACCAAGAAGCTAGGAGCCCCCTCTGTTAACCCTGCCCCGCAGACCACACCTGCCTATGACAAGAAGAAAAAGAACAAGGGCTAACCTTGGAAAAGCTTGGACAATGGACAATATTCACTATTGCAGCRTTGAAACGAGGTATGCAGATCACTGGCGTGAAGGACGTCAGGTTTGTCAGAACATGGGTTTGTCTAGATGTATTTGGGATATTAATAGAATATCCCCAATTCCACAGAGATGAATCTTCCTCATGGTTTTGATGAAATGAATATGAAATGCCTCTGTCCTCAGTAGAGGAGACAGTATACAGTAAAGGTGTCCCCCTATATGTGACACCCAATGCCTCTGAGTGTTACCTAGTTTTCCTGTGACCGAGGCCCATTCTTCAATATTGTTTACCAGCTGTTTGTAAGACGTGCACAGAATGTGGTTCACCTGGTTTATCCCGACGCCACAGATTCCTCCTCTTGTCCTAATCCTTAGAACAACTTGTACTGCTTTCAACCAACACCTGTCAATGTTAAAGTAGTGTTTACTGTAAATATTATGAAGCCTGCAAGTATAATGACTTATGATGCAGTTAATGCATTGGAAGACTAGTAATGTTTCATAATGATGCTGACTTAAGTCAATGTATACTTATAAAAAAGAACATGCATACTATTAAAAGCTTTTTTTATAGTCCTTATTATAAATGATTAACAAGGTATAAAGCTATATACCTGCAGGCTTTGAGAAAAGGCATTGTGTTTAGRCATTGAAAGTTTTAGTTCATGATTAAATGAACATGGTTGTGTGCCGCTACAGGCGTCAAGTGTAGCAGAAATGGGACTAGAGGACTGCTGAACAGTGAAATAGCATTGTGATGTTTAGGAGAACTGTGTGTTGGGCTGTGTTCTATCATTTGGTGTTGCTACTTCTAAAAACTCAATAAAACAAGTATATGATAATCTCTCATTCTGTATTTGTAGAATAGATTTTGCTGTTAGGCTAAATGAGATGGATTTAGACACTGCTCTTCAACCTTCATAAGCTCTTGTTATGAGTTCTGCTGTCAGTGGTTGGTGAGCCTGGTCACAGACTTGTTTGTGCTTTTGCCAACATGATTTTTTTGGGGGAAAACAGTTATTTTCAAATATTTAACTTAACTGAAACACAGATTGTCATAAATTGAAGTGTGATCTATTTAAGACCTATTTTTCCTACTCTTTTATGCATTGTTTACTTTAGAGGGCTTTCTGTAGAGTTTGTATTAAAGACTACTGCATAATTCCTTGAGCAGTAAATAAAGATTGGTTAATTTTGGGGTAGACTTTCCCTTTAACACATTAATGGAAGCAGCAAAGCTGTATATACGTTTTTGTAGTACACTTTATTGTACACAATGGGAATTTGGTTTGAGGCTCGGCGGCAATTTTAAAAAGACAGGACCACATTGAGAAAGGTATCACAACAATGAGAACGTCAGCGCAGGTCAATCAATCTAAACATCTCAGCTATTCGTAAAAAATATGCTTGGGTACAATCTGTGTACTCCAAATGGGCGCGACAAAGGTGAGGAGAAGGGCCAGGGGTCGGATGGCCAATAGGCCATGCAGCAGGGGCCGCAGGTGGCCAAGGCTGGGTCCCAGTCGGGGGTCCATCTGTAACCTGTACACAGGTGAGAAAAGAAAGGTCCCGTCGGTCACAAAGAACACATGCTGCCATTGTGGCTTAGGAAGGTCATTTAAATGAAGGGTGTCAAAACATACTTTTTCTGTTCGTCTCGTTTTGGATTGTCTGCAAAGAGAGAAGACGATATGGCAGCTTTGTTATGTCACAATGGAAAATAGTATTGGTGTTGAACATGTATCATGCACAAGGGAAAGAGTATTGGTGTTGTTGAACATGTATCATGTACAAGGGAAAGTAGTATTGATGTTGTTGAACATGTATCATGTACAAGGGAAGAGTATTGGTGTTGTTGAACATGTATCATGTACAGGGAAAGAGTATTGGTGTTGTTGACATGTATCATGTACAATTGGTGTTGTTTTGAAGGAATATGTTGAACATTCAGCCATCACAGGGTTGTCCTTCATCTTATTTTATTGGGTGTGGAAATGGTAACTGACAGACTCACGGCAGAGCTTGGCCTGGCATTGATTGTTTGCACCCTCACAAGAGCTGCATTCTTCCAACCTTTCTGGTATGGTAACATCTCAACCACGTTTCCCCTGGAGAAAGCAATGCACATCCTATTAATTTATCCAAAATGTTTCCATATTTCTATAATCAGAGCATCTTAGACTTTTTTTTTTTGAAGGGAAGTGCAAGGTTGCATAATTCCAATAACCTTTCAAAATCCCTGCTGTTCCAGAAATTATTCATTTTGCATCATATGATGCACAACGCATCATACCGGCTGTATTTCTGTATTTGAAGTTATATATCTTGAAATTGCTGACACTTTTTGGGACTATATATATATACAATGGACTAATGAAACAAATACCAAAATAGTTTGGGGTGGAATTTTCCTTTAAGTGTACATTAATTGTTAGATATTACTGCACTGTTGGAGCGAGGAACACAAGCATTTCGCTACACCTGCAATAACATCTGTTAAAATATGTGTATGTGACCAATACAATTTGATTTAATTTGGTATATCTGTGTATTCAGTCTGCCTTATGCTTTGTAAATGTAATATGTGTATTCAGTCTGACTTACGCTTCGCATAGTTACAAACAAATACGGCTCCCTCTTTATCAGAAAACGAAGTCCTGTCGACACCATTTGGGCATATTGGACGGCGCAACCAACCTTGTAGCTCGTCGCCCATACAACCTGGGAATGCAAGCAAGCATGCAGTTGGCAAAGATGATGAAATATTGAGTTTCCCTTATACCAATGTTTTTTATAATAGGTCAATAGTGGGGCTTATATTTGTTCTGTTTCACACATGTACAAGTGTGCAGTGAAATAAGTTCTTTTTGCATATCCCACAGTCCCTGAGACAGCTTCAGAGAGTGCGGTCAAGGCCAGGGATCAGCTGTTATTTTTTTAAATTTTACCTTTATTTAACTAGGCAAGTCAGTTAAGAACAAAATCTTATTTTCAATGACGGCCTAGGA
The DNA here is from genome assembly GCF_002910315.2 of Salvelinus sp. IW2-2015. Lineage (NCBI taxonomy): Eukaryota > Metazoa > Chordata > Actinopteri > Salmoniformes > Salmonidae > Salvelinus > Salvelinus sp. IW2-2015. The sequence continues at coordinate 63,788 of NW_019945479.1, read as the reverse complement.
ACAGTGGGTTAACTGCCTTGTTCAGGGCAGAACAACATATTTTTACCTTGTCAGCTCGGGATTCAATCTTGCAACCTTTCGGTTACTAGTCCAACGCTCTAACCACTAAGCTATTGATGGCACCCTGGTGCAATTAGGGTTAAGTGCTGTGCTCAAGGACAGATCAATAGATTTTCACCTAGTTGGCTCTGGGATTTGAACTAGCAACCTTTTGGTTACTGGCCCAACGCTAAACCTGCATTGTGTCGTTTGTGATGGTTTTTAGCAGTGATGCTGTAATATACAGTAGAGGACACGTACCTGTGTGTAGTGGCCACACATTTTTCCTGGTCTACACGCATTGCTTTGGTATGAGTAATCGCTCACTTCTTTGACCCATAAATCCATGGCGCCCATGACAGAGAACGTGGAGGGCGGGTATCCTGCCCAGATGTTCTCTCCCACGGAGGAGAAACAGGGTGGACCCGTCTGACCTCTTTCAGGTAGATGTTGTGCTGGAAATCACAGTGTCTTGCCCAGGCCCTTGCAGTGATGGCCAAGCCCTCATCCCACGTCTCGAGAAAGAAAATACAACCAAATTAGTGGTGTCTAAAAAATTGACAGTATCTGTGATGTGAAACTGATTACACGCCTCTATGGATCTGAGTGGCCTGTCCTCCTTTCATTCTAACATTGTTTTACAGGGCTCTACAGTGCGACCATTTTACTTGCAAGCGACTACATATTTTGTCTGCGACCTGGAATTTCTATTTAGGAGCACCAGTGAGCCTCGAAAAATGTAGGATTCTAGCTTTATTACCTTACCTCAAATGTTTCATTGTGCACCTACATTTCTTTGTGTGCACCTACATTTTTCAACTTAGGCGCACACGTGGTTCTTGTAAAAAAGGACAGTGTAGAGCCCTGTCTTATTCAACTATAGCCTACTCACAAGGCAATGTTTATATGCATTGTTGTTGCTTTAGGAAGCGTTAAGCACTATTCACGTATTGAATATTCGTAATTGTCACTTTTCCAACTGCAAAAACAATCAAATTCAGAATTATTTCATGGAACCAGTTTAGCTATATTATGGGTATTTCTGAGTTTTGACTTGAGAATCCATGCTCTCATTGCCTCACTGCTTACCATTGTAGAGCATATTTCTGGCTGGTGGATCACAGAGGATCGGTTGTCGTGTGTATCCTCACACAGTCGTCGATGAACTTCTTGTCGTGATGCCAGGAAATGGGTTGTACTCTGAGGACTCGATATTAGGACAGATGAGCCCAGGAAAATCACAACCCACTGCAATCCCTGCAGCAGTAGCTGCCCCATGCTTCAGGTACAGACGATTGAACCAGGACACAAACGTCTCACATCACATCTCCTTTCTTAGTAGCAGGTTGTTTCACACAGGACTGAGACGTCTGCATATTTTACTGCTGGATGGCGAGGAGGAAGGAAGTCGGTGTGAAATGCGTGTACTAGTGAGTCTGTACCATGTAACGTTAGTAGTGTAATAAACTGGCAAAAGATGGGTAACCTACTGTTAGGGTTGCGTCAATTCAATCTGGTATAAGGACAAGTATGACAATGAGTCACTAATTGTATGCTATGTACTTTTTATTAACTAAGTAATAAATGGGAAATGCAACTTCCGTATATACGGGTTCACTGTACATCACGCAGGATGAAAACAGAGAAGACACTTGTTACTGACAAAGACATTATAATAAATACTCATTGACAGAGATAGTTCCCACTTCCGAGCCGCCTGTCAGAGTAGAGACTGGCGTGGTTAACTTACCCAGCCTATCGTTGATGTTGGCGCCTTAAACCAGTCCTGGCCCTTAACGCATGTGATGTCCCGACGCTGTTGCTGTGTAGATTACGCTCCTTCACCCAAAGACTGAGGTCAGACAGCTCTGTAATATTGTCTGAGCTATTCGCACCTGTATACAATGGCCACTGTTCTCGCTCAAGGCTAACCACAGCTTCCCAGCACTCTTATCTGGCTAACTGTTACTTCCAGCACACACACACAGACACCCAGGCTCCCAGGCCAACAGTTTGTCAATATCCAATCACATTTAATACAGTTGCTAATTACGTTTTGTTATCAGTATTGGGTTCATAGTGCATAACTCAGAACCTCACAGATGTTCTTCGTGTGTATAGTTTATCTGTTGTTAATGTCTATTGTACACCACAGTCAGCAGTCCCCTGATTCACCCCCCTCCTGTGTCTCTCTAAGATTAGCACAGTCTCGGTCACGCAGTACAGCGCACACACATTTCACACTGCTTGTTCATATCTTATGCTCAGATACATTTGTTGCAATTTCAGGCTGTGGCCTCATGGTTAGACAGAGCACTGGTAAGAGTAGAGACTAATGGAAAATGCAGGTTCACATGAGTCAGTAATTCAAACTTTAATGCATAAGAAGCCCTACTAGCTTATAGTTAGTTAAGCATGTCAAAAAACCTTATAAAAACCCCACACTACTGGGCAGAAAATAGTTGAATAAACGTTGTTTCCACGTCATTTCTGTGTTGTTATGTGTTAATAACATTTAGACTACGTTAACCAGCAGGCTATGCGGGAGGCAGCTGGTTAAAGAATGCCTTGCATGGCTAAACATGGAGTTTTCTAGCTGAAGTATATGTTAATTAAAAGTAGTTAAACCTATGCCCCGGTTTGTCATTATATAAGGAACAAACATAACAATTTCAACCGGGGAAAAAATCCATGTGATGTCGTTGAATCAACGTGAAAAACTGATAGGATTTGCAAAAAGTCAACATAAGCGCACGTCATCTTTTTTTTCACCCAACTTTGAACCTAAATCCATTGGAATGGTGACATTTGTTGATTTCGAGTTGAATTGACAGTTGACAACTTAAACAAATGTAAATCAAAACTAGACGTTGAACTGACGTCTGTGGCCAGTGTGAAAGCCTTGGTGATGGTGGCATCCAACTCATAAAGGAGATTAGGGTAATTTCATGTCATTGTTGAAAGTGAGAGGAAGATACAGGGAGAGACTTATCTAGAGCGATAGCTAGAGAGCGTTTCGGTCTCTCTAGGATCCTGTAAGGCTAGGGAAAAGTGTGGTATTGTGCTTAGCTTAACTTCCTTTATTCATGTGTGAGAACGAGAGAATTCAGCAGTTCTGTTTGAATCTACTGGAGTGTGTGTGTGTGTAACGGATGTGAAATGGCTAGCTAGTGTGCGGTGGTGCGCGCTAATAGCCTTTCAATCGGTTACGTCACTTGCTCTGAGACCTTGAAGTAGTGGTTCCCCTTGCTCTGCAAGGGCCGCGGCTTTTGTGGAGCGATGGGTAACGATGCTTCGTTGTTGTTGACTGTTGTTGATGTGTGCAGAGGGTCCCTGGTTCGCGCCCGGGCGGGGCGAGGGGCGGACGTAAAGTTAAACTGTTACATTGATGCTGTTGACCCGGATCACTGGTTGCTGTGGAAAAGGAGGAGGTCGAAAGGGGGATGAATGTAACCGATGTGAAATGGCTAGCTAGTTAGCGGTGGTGCGCGCTAATAGCCTTTCAATCGGTTACGTCACTTGCTCTGAGACCTTGAAGTAGTGGTTCCCCTTGCTCTGCAAGGGCCGCGGCCTTTGTGGAGCGATGGGTAACAATGCTTCGTGGGTGTCAGTTGTTGATGTGTGCAGAGGGTCCCTGGTTCGCGCCCGGGGCGAGGGGACGCCATAAAGTTAAACTGTTACATGTGTGTGTGACTTCAGCAAGGCTGTGGTTTTCTGAACTTCTATTGAGTCAGTTCTGTTAACTTCTCATCACTCTTCAGGCAGACAGTAACTCTGGGTAGCTTTGTCACAGTATCTTACATGTCTATCAATCAATGCAACAGATAAAGTATTTCTGTTTTTTAAATAATTTCTGGAGGATTGAGTTACTTCTGAGAAGCTATATATTACATGTATCGGGCCTCTACTCATAACTTAGAATAACTAGATTTCTCCCAGAGGAACTTCATTGGTTGTCAGTGTCATGACGTTGCGCTCTTTGGGTACAGCGAGCACCATCCCCCCTCTCTGTCTCCTACACTCAGGCTGCTGCGACCTCAGGTCATAAATTCTGGAGGAGATGATCTCCTCATGGCCACAGTATAGAGAGAGAGTGAGTTTTCATAGAGGAACAAAGGAATTTCTTCCACCTCACAGAACTTGAGTTCCGAACAGTAATTCATGTTCTGGAGAACGTATAAAGATCGGTGAAGAATCCAGCTACGAACTGGTACGTTTGGTACAATTTTGTGAAACTCATGGGAGACAATACGGCCACATTACCATAAGCTGTTTATACAATAGCCTCAGATATGAGGCTTACATCTAATTGTTGTATAAGATGAATGAGTGAGGATGATACTGTTTGTGAAATTGTGTAATGTGATTTTGGACTGTTTAATGAAGGAAACTCCAACTCCCTTTGGAGTTTAACAAAACAGAGGACCGCCCATGAGCACAGTTATGGTCTTGCGTCCTGGGACAGGCCCTTTTCTGCTCTTCCGAATAAAACCCCACCCGGGTTTCTATCACCAGACCAGCTTACCTCGATAACGAGAGGGCAAGGTTTAAGAGGAGACCGAGCTTAACTCAATTACGAGATGGCTAAAGGTTGCAGACCAGCTTACCACGAGAGGGCCAAGGTTTGAGTAGAGACCATAAACCTAAGGTTTGAGTAGATGGCTGAATCTTTTAACCATACCACGTGGTTAACTCTTAGACTATTGATACCGACTGAATAAGAACAAATCTTTGATATTAATTACTAGTCTGCAGCTAGGAATTCGGTATCATTGAACGCGAAGACGACAACCACCGAAACATCTATGCTATAACGACATGAATTAATGTCACTCTGAACTATCCATCTAACCACGATAGAGAGAGGGCGGACAGACTCTCCAACAGAAACAAACTTTTCAACAGAGATCCCGACGACACACTGAGCGTAAATATATATATTGATTGCAATTGTTCCCGAATGAGTGGCGTTCATGTGCAAAGGATTAGCATTTCAATTGTTATAATTACCACTCTGTCTAACAAGCCGCCATACGTTTAGCCCACTAGGGCACAACCCCCTATCATTTCTTTGTAAACATATCTATTTTGTTTGTGTTATGCATTTCTGTGAATTACTTAGTTAGTAAATAAATGATTTTAAGACAATTGATGTATGGATGACTCATAGTGAAGACTGGTTCGTGCAGATAACCAACAATTTACGATATTTGGAATGAGACTAACGTGAGGTAAATAATAATTCATTAATTCGAAGACTAATTGAACAGATATTAAATATCTGAAAGTTATATTAGGAAAATTATAACTTTAATCTGAATATTTTCCTTGTGCGCCGACTTCCTAGTTAATTACAGTTACATGATTAATTAGTTTATTTCGCGTAATAATAATTACAGAGAGTTATTTGATAAATAAGTCTTCAGTTTTAATGATGCCAAAGACACAACATCAGGTACATTGAAATCACACAACAGTTCATAACATTTTAAGTTGACAAATTCTAGTTGAGCCACAGTGTACAGCAGCTTAATACAGTACATTCATAAATGACTAAGCTGACTTCTCTGACCAGCATCCCATTCACAGCCTTACTAGCCAAAATCTAAAACTGGCTTTACGTTAACCAAACCCTTAACCCTAACATTAACCTAACCCTAACATTAACTTCACCCTTAACCAAAACCTCTTTTTATTTTTGTTATGAAAAAAGAAAAACTAAATTATGTTCAATTAATAGGCGTTGGACAAATAGCAAATGCATTGTCAGCACACGTCCAAAATCATATAATCAATAATACACATGATAATCAATGATACAAGGTTTATTCATATTCTACATGTTAGTCATTTAGCAGACGCTCTTATCCAGAGCGGCATAGTAGTGAGTGCATATATTTTCCTACGTTTTGGTACTTGTCCCCAACATACAGACCTGCCAAGCAACAATAGACGCTATGCTAATAGATTTCACTATTACATGAAAAAACTAATTCGAAAATGAACCTTAAAAAAACCAATTCAGAAATTAAATATTGTCAGCCATGTCCCTTTTTCCCTGTTTCAGTAGCACAGGGAGGTTGGTGGTACCTACAGTGACAGGGAGAGCAGGTCTTCTTATTCATTACTATTCATTAATATACAGGAACAAAGCTTGGTTCTCATGAGACAGTATAGTCTGCTTTTTCTAAGACAATGTAGAAGCAGAGCCACTTTCTGTTTGGATTCCCTGGGGTTCAGCAGACCTCTGGTATGATGACACCTGCTGCAGGAACAAGTCCCAGTCTGGCCCAGCGACTGGCAACTCTGTCTGGAAGTGGTTCCAGAACCTGGACAAATAACCAAGACAGGTAAAATATTTAGGGTCCCAACCCACCAGTTGAGAATCGTTGCTCTAATGTACAGCAACGCATACAATAGACTTCATAACGGTACGAGAGCTTACTGGTAGTGGTAGACGCCTGGGTCTGGTAAGTTAGGAAAGGAGGGAAGGTGAGGAGACGAGGTCTTACCGGTGGTGGTAGACGTCTAATAAGGAAGGAAGGAAGCAAAGGAGGGAAGGTGAGGAGACGAGGACTTACCGGTGGTGGTAGACGTCTGGCTCTCTGCTCAGACGGTTCTGGAAGCCGATATACAGGTCGTCCCAAAGAAGGCCATTCTTCACCACGTGCCTCATGACTCCGATCCTGGTCTTGATCTTTACAGAAGAGAAAGTAGTACACCGTCTATCTCTCAGTCCAATCAAGTTACATGAAATGGAAAACAAACGAATGATCCACTTGCAGATAAAAGCATGTTGGCATTTAAGCAGGGCAGGACTACAGCATTTTGGGCCCGCCCGGGGCACCTACCACCAGATAAACAGCTAACTTCTTGCATTTAACACATTTTGCCATGGGGCAGAGAGAAAAATGGGCTGTTTTATAGTTCAATTTATGCTATTCTACACATTTTTCACATATGACAGAACATTTTGCCATGTTAAATCGAATTTATTGCTATTCTACACATTTTCTGTTTTATAGCTCATCTCATGCTATTCTACACTTTTGCCCTGTGTGCCCGTTCAGTAATCCGGTCTTACACTTAAGGCCGTAGTGAGAGCTGAGCCAGTAACAATTATCTTCAACTGAAACAGCTTGGCATCAGATTTGCATCTGCCAACCACAACACATTGTGTTGAAGTTCTGCAGTAGCCTGCCATCTCGGTGTGTCTGTGCCTCGACAGCGTTCACTCTTATGAGAATGACACGCGTCCAGGAAATGTTATTCTTATAGCAGATTTGGATCATGGTATGTTTCTGCCCCATAATGTTTGACCCCTAGAAACAGTTGTATTTTGTATTGATCCTTCTCATAAGTGGATTGCAGTGTACAGTGCCTTCAGAAAGTATTCACACCCCTTGACTTTTTCCACATTTTGTTGTGTTACAGCCTGAATTACAAATTGATTACATTTCGTTTTTGTGTTACTGATCTACATACAATACCCCATAATGTCAAAGTGGAATTATGTTTTTAGAAATGTTTACAAATTAATWAAAAATAATTAATCAATACGTATTCAACCCCTTTGTTATTGCAAGCCTAAATAAGTTCAGGAGTAAAAATGTGCTTAACAAGTCACAAGTTGCATTGACTCACTGTGTGCAATAATATTATTTAACATTATTATTTTAAATGACGACCCCGTCTCTGTACCCCACACATATAATTAGCTGTAAGTTGCCTCAGTCGAGCAGTGAATTTCAAGCACAGTCAACCACAAAGACCAGGGGACTGGCACCTATTGGTAGATGGGGGGGAAAAGTAGACATTGAATATCTCTTTGAGCATAATGAAGTTATTAATTACACTTTGGATGCTGTATCAATACACAGTCGTTACAAAGATAGAAGCGCCCTTCTTAAATCAGTTGCTGGAGAGGAAGGAAACCGCTCAGGGATTTCACCATGAGGCTAATTGTGATTTTAAAAGTTGAATGACTGTTATGGGAGAAAACTGAGGATGGATAAACAACATTGTAGTTACTCCATATTAAATGACAGAGGAAGAAAAAATTCAACAAGGTACTAAAGTAATACTGCAAGAAATGTGTCAAAGAAATGTACTTTTTGTCCTGAATGCAAAGTGTAATATTTGGAGAAAACTCAACATCACTGAGTACCACTCTTCATATTTTCAAGCATGGTAGTGGCTGCATCATGTTATGGGTATGCTTGTCTTCGTCAAGGACTAGGGAGGATAAAAATAAATGGAATATAGCTAAGCACTGGCTAAATCCTAGAAGAAAACCTGGTTCAGTCTGCTTTCCAACAGACACAGGGAGACAAATTCTCCTTTCAGCAGGACAACCTAAAACAAGATGCCAAATATACACTGGAGTTGCTTACCAAGACGACATTGAATGTTCCTGATTGGCCTGGTTAAAGTTTAAACTTAAATCAGCTTGAAAATCTATGGCATGGCTGTCTAGCAATGATCAACAWCCAATTTGACAGAGCTTGACGAATTAAAAAATAATGGGCAAATATTGTGCAAAGCTCTCAGAGACTAACACGAAACCCAAACCGGCTGCGCGCGTGCGCCAAAGTGCACCATCGAGCATACATGTATTTTGTCCCCCCACACCAAATGCGATCACGACACGCAGGTTAATATATCAAAACAAACTCTGAACCAATTATATTAATTTGGGGACACGTCAAAAAGCATTAAACATTTATGGCAATTTAGCTAGCTTGCACTTGCTAGCTAATTTGTCCTATTTAGCTAGCTTGCTGTTGCTAGCTAATTTGTCCTGGGATATAAACATTGAGATGTTATTTTATCTGAAATGCTCAAGGTCCTCTACTCCACCAATTAATCCACACATAAACGGTCAACCGAATCGTTTCTAGTCATCTCTCATCCTTCCAGGCTTTTTCTCCTCTTGACTTTATATTGCGATTGGCAACTTTCATAAATTAGGTGCATTACCGCCACTGACCTCGTTCGTCTTCAGTCACCCACGTGGGTATAACCAATGAGGAGATGGCACGTGGGTACCTGCTTCTATAAACCAATGAGGAGATGGGAGAGGCAGGACTTGCAGCGCGATCTGCGTCAGAAATAGAACTGACTTCTATTTTAGCCCTTGGCAACGCAGACGCTCGTTGGCGCGTGCGAGCAGTGTGGGTGCAATAATTGAATAATATAGATTTCTAAATGTATTTTGCAACACTCGCACACGTGACGCGAGCGGTGTAGTCAGCCTGTACCCATGTACCGTGAAGAAGTATTTGCTCCTTTCTGATTCTGATCATATTTTTGATTCTGAATGTTATCAGTTCTTCAACCAAACTTTAGATAAAAGGAACCTAAAGTTTAGAAATAACAAAAAAAATATTTTTATTTTATTTATTTAAATAACAAAGTTATTCAACACCTAATTCCCCTGTGTGAAAAAGTAAGTACCTTACACTCAATAACTGGTTGTGCCACCTTTAGCTGCAATGACCGCAACCAAATGCTTCCTGTAGTTGTTGATCAGTCTCTCACATTGCTGTGGAGGAATTTTGGCCCACTCTTGCATGCAGAACTGCTTTAACTCAGCAACATTTATGGGTTTTCAAGCATGAACTGCTCGTTTCAAGTCCTGCCGCAACATTTCAATTGGGATTAGGTCTGGACTTTGACTAGGCCATTCAAAAACTTCAAATGTGTTGCTTTTTAGCCACTTTCATGTAGACTCGATTGTGTGTTTTGTATCATTGTCTTGCTGCATGAGCTGTGCTTCAGCTTCAGCTCACCGGCGGATGTACTGACATTCTACTGTAGAATTCTCTGATAATAGAAAGAACCATGAATTCTGCTCTGTAAGGCAAGTCGTCCAGGTCCTGAGCCAGAAAAGCATCCCCAAACCAATACTGAAGGCACTGTACTTATCAAGCACTGCATCTAATCCAGCAACAATTATCTTCAACTGAAATCTGCCAAAAACAACACAGTCATGCATAGCAGATTGCCATATCTTTGTGTCTGTGAACAGCGTTCACCTCATGAGAATGACATGAATCCAGGGAAAAGTTTATTCTTATTTACAATTTTACCAGACACTCATCAGACACTTATCCAGAGCAACTTACAGTAGCAATTAGGGTTACAGTGCATTCGGAAAGTATCCAGACCGCTTGACTTTTTCCACATTTTGTTACGTTACAGCCTTATTCTAATATTGATTTTTTTTTAAACCTCATCTACACACAATACCCCATAATGACAAAGCAAAAACAGCTTTTTGAAATTTTTGTAAATGTATTGCATTAAAAAATATATATCACATTTACATAAGTATTCAGACCCATTACTTTATTGAAGCACCTTTGGCAGCGATTACAGCCCTGAGTCTTCTTGGGTATGATACTACAAGCTTGGCACACCTGTATTTGGGGAGTTTCTCCCATTCTTCTCTGCAGATCCTCTCAAGCTCTGTCAGGTTGGATGGGGATCGTAGCTGCACAGCTATTTTCAGGTCTCTTCAGAGATGTTCGATCGGGTTCAAGTCCGGGCTTTGGCTGGGCCTCTCAAGGACATTCAGAGACTTGTCCCAAAGCCAGGTTTCCTCCAGACGTGACGCTTGGCATTCAGGCCGAAGAGTTCAATCTTGGTTGGTTTCATCAGACCGGAGAATCTTGTTTGTCATGGTCTGAGAGTCCTTTAGGTGCCTTTTGACATGTGCGTTTTACTGAGGAGTGGCTTCCGTCTGGCCACTTACCATAAAGGCCTGATTGGTGGAGTGCTGCCGAGATCGTTGTCCTTCTGGAAGGTTCTCCCATCTCCACAGAGGAACTCTGGAGTTCTGTCAGAGTGACTTTCGGGTTCTTGGTCACCTCCCTGACCAAGGCCCTTCTCCCCCGAATCCTCAGTTTAGCCAGGCGGCCAGCTCTAGGAAGAGTCTTGGTGGTTCCAAATGTCTTCCATTTAAGAATGATGGAGGCCACTGTGTTCTAGGAAGACTACAATGGTGCAGATAATTTCTGGTACCCTTCTCCAGATCTGTGCCTCAACATAATCCTGTCTCGGAGCTCTTGGACAATTCCTTTGACCTCATGGCTTGGTTTTGGTTTGACATGCACTGTCAACTGTGGACCCTTATATAGACAGGTCTGTGCCTTTCCAAATCAGTCCAATCAATTGAATTTACAACCGGTGGACTCCAGTCAAGTTGTAGAAACATCTCAAGGATGATCAATGGAAACAGGATGCACCTGAGCTCAATTTCGAGTCTCATAGCAAAGGGTCTGAATACTTATGTAAAAAAAGTATTTTATCATTTCTTTACATTTGCAAAAATAATCTAAAAACCTATTTTCGCTTTGTCATTATGGGGTATTGTGTAGACTGATGAGGATGTATTTTATTTAATCCATTTTAGAATAAGGCTGTAACATAACAAAATGTGGAAAAAGTCAGGGGTCTGAATACTTTCCGAATGCACTGTAAGTGCCTTGCTCAAGAAACATCAAAAGATTTCACATAGTAAGCTCAGGGATTCAACCTCAACCTGTCGGTAACTGGCCCAGTGCTCGTAACTGTTAGGCTACCTGCCACCCTTATGACAGATTTGTAACATGCTATGTTCCTGCTCCACAATGTTTGTTTTGATCCCTCTCAAGTGGAGTGCAGTGTACTTAATAATATACATGTGAGCAGGTGTTGTAGCCATGCTCACCTCCTCATAAGGGTGCTCTCTAGCAAGGCCTCTGAGTAGGGAAGGAGAGATCCATGAAGTCCACCAGATAGTTGTAGCCATTGTCTATCGGAATGAAGTCCTCATCTGTCTCAATGACCTTAAATACATATTACAAACAACAGTTAGGCTATGTTTAGTTGGAATTCAAACAATTTGTGTTATTCACTTAACCTGCAGTTAGGATAAATACCATATAACTAGAATATGAATAACCAGAATAACCAGAATCAATAAACAGAATCTAAAGAATGACCAGAATCTAAAAAGAAAGTAGCATAAGAATGAGAAGAATTGGAAAAGATTTGTTCTAATTTCAACCCTCGAACCCACTAGATTTGGGTTAAAAATGTATTTTTATTTTTCAAATTGATTGAACATGCCTGGCTCAATGGAACCAAGGGTCATAGTCCCTAAAGTGTCAACCCTTCCCATCTGGCAATCCAAGCAGCCAAAATCAGCTGCTCCAAGGGCAGTTTCCTGGACATAGATTAAGCCTAGTCCTGGACCCCCAAAAAAATTTGATAGAGATTCTCCATTTTTTATTCAGGAATAGGCTTAGTCTGTGTCCGTGAGAGCATCCGTACATGTTTTAAACATTCCAGAGATCTACAAAGAGAGAGGAAGTGAATGAAAGGGGTCGCGTTCAGTCGGTACAAAACCGAGAAACGTTTTAAAATGGAGATTGTCGATTGATAGATTGTCCAATAATAATTATAAATGTCCTTGTATGTTTTACTGCCTACTGAAAGCGAGTCAGGAGTAGCCAGGAGTGTATTCCTAAATTGCAGACTGTTGCAAAAAGTTTGGTCTAAACCGTTTAGTCCAAACGGAAAACAATTTGCAATGAAAACAAGTTTCTATTGGACAAATTCAMGCTTCCGTTTGGTTCCAAGACTAAACGGTAATCGATTTCTGTTGAAAAACGTTTTGCAACAGTCAGCGACTAATGAATCCACCCCAGCAGTCAGCTTGTAGATGTGCAGTAGAGCACTAAGAGCTGTGAGGACTTTTATATGGACAACAATATTTACCCGGACAACTAGATTGTAGTTTTTAAACCCTGCCCAGATGTAATAAAATTGGATCCAGCTTTTATGTTTAAATATCTCAGCGGTGATGGCCCTGTTCAGTTCATCCACGTACAAATCAAAGTCCCAACTGTCCTTATAGATGTTTGTCCCGGACGGAGGGTCGGTGATGGCTTTCCTGTGGTTATAGTCAAGTCATACATGATTTAAAYTGCATGTTCCCTGGGTTACAACATTAAAAATGAATGAAATAATGTAGGAAAAAACAGAATGTAGAAAGAGAACATAATGGTAGACAATGTAGGGAAGTGGGGTAATAATGGCAGACTATGTAGGGAAGTGATGTAATAGTGGTAAACAATGTATGGAAGTGAGGTAATAATGGCAGACAATGTAGGGAAGTGAGGTAATAATGGTAGACAATGTAAGGAAGTGATGCAATAATGGTAGACAATGTAGGGAAGTGATGTAATAATGGTAAACAATGTAGGGAAGTGAGGTAATAATGGTATTGACAACAGAGGGAAACATCAACCACCAAAATGTGATTTGTGATTATTGATGACTGTTGGCATTTCTATGGAGTATGGACTGATATGACAGACATGGACACACACACGATTTGCTGATTGATGAGCAATCCTACCGGCTGGGGCTCATCAGAGCCAGGGCCAGATCGAGCACAGCGCCTGGCTTTGGTGTCCATGTTGTTATGCCTGGAGCGCTCTTCTTGATCAGGGCATTGAGCTCATCCGCGTTGTTTTTCGTGTTAGTTTCCTTAATGTACCTGTCAGTTAACTTATGTCAGTTGTCAATGTCAAGTTGGGATGCAACTTATATTGAGTGACTGAAATTGAAGCAATAAGAGGAGTCAAAACCTAACCTGAACTAGAACGGAACTTGTACACAAAAGAGTAAACGTTTTGTGATACCTGTCTGAGGGATGTGCTTCCACAAAGTAACCGGCAAACGGGCAGTAGATCTTYGGCTGCAAGGACTTTACCAGCTGGGCCTTGTAGTTCATGAGCTTCTTCCTTTCATTCTTGATGAAATRGGCTTTCCAGCTCTCTGCAGGGAGAAACCGACACTAGTCAATGACTGAATCTCATGTGCTTTGAGGAGGAGATAAGGAGAGKYGAAATACAATTGAGATTCACTCCWTGTGCAGGCAYTAGCAAGGAAAACCCAAGGGAGCAATTCATTTCTCTGTTATTTGTGTGGCTGTCTGGCTGTACACTTGGACGCTGTATACCTGCCCACCTCACCTGTGTATTTTCCTCCACTGAAGGTCATGGGGAAGCCAGACGCCCCCCCAGCAAAGTCGCTCATCATCAGATCTACATTGTGGGGCAGTCGGCCGTAGTTTGGCCTGGTGCAGTCCACCGTGTTGAGGATCATATGACCTGGGTGGGAGAACCAGGATCAGATGCACCCGTCAAATGAGATAAGGTTGAGATAAGGCTTTGAGGTGCATTGTATGCCTACCAGGTGGCACTGGCATATACTTTTAATACTGAACTGACAATGACCTGAATCAGACAGGATGTGCACGTTCAATAAAATAATGAGGCTTAATATCCTGATGGAACCCATCTTTATATGGATGTATAATCTGTAGGTGGATAAAGTGGGATGAAAGTCAGAATGTGTGACCTGCCTGTGCTTGTACACTGACTGTACAAAACATTAGGAACACKTGCTCTTTCCGTGAAATAGACTGACCAGGTGAATCCAGGTGAAGGGTATGATCACTTATTGATGTCACTTGTTAAATCCACTCCAATCAGTGTAGATGAAGGGGAGGAGACAGGTTAAAGAAGTATTTTTAACCCTTGAGACATGGATTGTGTATGTGTGTCATTCAGAGGGTGAATGGCCAAGACAAAATATTTAAGTGCCTTTGAACGGGGTATGGTAGTAGGTACCAGGCACACCGGTTTGAGTGTGTCATGAACTGCAGCGCTGCTGAGTTTTTCATGCTCAACAGTTTCCCGTGTGTATCAAGAATGGTTCACCCAAAAGAAATCCATATCATCCAACTTGACACACTGTGGGAAGCATTGGAGTCACCATGGGCCAGCATCCCTGTGGAACACTTTCGATACCTTGTAGAGTCCATGCCAATAGAGTCCAATTGAGGTTGTTCTGATGGCAAAGGGGGGTGCAACTCAATACTATCAAGGTGTTCCTAATGTTTCGTACACTCGGTGTATATACCATTAGCAAACCTTCTATGAAAAGTGACTTCCTGTGACTGCAGGAATTGAACCCAGGACTCTGGTGAAGCTAGCACCATGTGCTCTTACAAAGGACATGATGACTACCTTTATATTCAACAATGATACAGGTGTCCATTTCGGGGTGCACTTCATCCTTCAGAATCATGAATCTGAGGTGCTCATCAATCTGACGGAGATAAACAGGAGAAGGGCATTAAAGAAGAGCCTTTTGACAGAGGTTCCTTTATCGTATAAACTGTTCATTCAAAGTGAGCTGTTAATGCTTACGTTTTGCCAAATGCCGAAGGGAACTACGTTGATATTTGTCAGGGCACCTGTCTTTTTCTCAGCATCCTGTGACATGATTCAAATGAGGACAGCATAAACCCACTAAGGTGACACCCTCATTTGTTTTATGGTTGTAAAACCTTGTTAATGTGTGACATATACAGTTGAAGTCGGAAGTTTACATACACTTTAGCCAAATACATTGAAACTCAGTTTTTACAATTCCTGACATTTAATGCCAGTAAAAATTCCCTGTCTTAGGTCAGTTAGGATCACCACTTTATTTTAAGAATGTGAAATGTCAGAATAATAGTAGAGAGAAGGATTTATTTCAGCTTTTATTTCTTTCGTCACATTCCCAGTGGGTCAGATGTTTACATACACTCAATTAGTATTTGGTAGCACTGCCTTCAAATTGTTTAACTTGGGTCTGTCACGATCGTTGTCTAAAGAAGTGGACCAAGGCGCAGCGTGAGTAGAATTCCACATTTGATTTAATGTTGAAACTTCCAAAAAAAAACAACAAGATATAACGAATGTGAATTGTGTAGCTCACAATGGCACTCAAACACAACAAAACAATATCCACAACGCAGGTGGGAAAGGGACAAACTAAGTATGATCCCCAATTAGAGGCACCGATATTCAGCTGCCTCCAATTGGGAACCATACTCACACACCAACATAGAACTATAATAACTAGAAAAAAAACCTAGTCACGCTCTGACCTATTACACCACAGAGAACCCCGAAGGCTCTCTATGGTCAGGGTGTGACAGGGTCAAACAGTTCGGGTAGCCTTCCACAAGCTTCCCACAATAAGTTGGGTGAATTTTGGCCCATTTCTCCTGACACAGCTGGTGTAACTGAGTCAGGTTTGTAGGCCTCCTTGCTCGCACACACTTTTTCAGTTCTGCCCAACATTTTCTATAGGATTGAGGTTAGGGCTTTGTGATGGCCACTCCAATAACTTGACTTTGTTGTCCTTAAGCCATTTTGCCACAACTTTGGAAGTATGCTTGGGGTCATTGTCCATTTGGAGACCGATTTGCGACCAAGCTTTAACATCCTGACTGATGTCTTCAGATGTTGCTTCAATATAATGTCCCTTCCTCATGATGCCATCTATTTTTGTAAAGTGCACCAGTCCCTCCTGCAGCAGAGCACCCCCACCCCCCCACAACATGATGCTGCCACCCCCATGCATCACGGTTGGGATGGTGTTCTTCGGCTTGCAAGCATCCCCCTTTTTCCTCCAAAAATAACGATGGTCATTATGGCCAAACAGTTTCATATTTGTTCCATCAGATCAGAGGACATTTCTACAAAAAGTACGATCTTTGTCCCATGCGCAGTTGAAACCGTAGTCTGGCTTTTTTATGGCGGTTTTGGAGCAGTGGCTTCTTCCTTGCTGAGCGGCCTTTCAGGTTATGTCGATATAGGACTCGTTTTACTGTGGATATAGATACTTTTGTACCTGTTTCCTCCAGCATCTTCACAAGGTCCTTTGAAGTTGTTCTGGGATTGAGACAGAACGCTTCTCCTTCCCGAGCGGTATGACGGCTGCGTGGTCCCATGGTGTTTATACTTGTGTACCATTGTTTGTACAGATGAACATGGTACCTTCAGGCGTTTGGAAATTGCTCCCAAGGATGAACCTGACTTGAGATCTACAATTATTTTTCTGAGGTCTTGGCTGATTTCTTTAGATTTTCCCATGATGTCAAGCAAAGATACACTGAGTTTGAAGGTAGGCCTTGAAACACATCCACAGGTACACCTCCAATTGACTCAAATGATGTCAATTAGCCTATCAGAAGCTTCTAAAGCCATGACATCATTTTCTGGAATTTTCCAAGCTGTTTAAAGGCACAGTCACTTAGTGTATGTAAACTTCTGACCCTGGAATTGTGATACAGTGATTTAAAGTGAAATAATCTGTTGTAAACAATTGTTGGAAAAATTACTTGTGTCATGCACAAAGTAGATGTCCTAACCGACTTGCAAAAACTATAGTTTGTTAACAAGATATTTGTGGAGTGGTTGAAAAACAAGTTTTAATGACTCCACCCGAAGTGTATGTAAACTTCCGACTTCAACTGTATGTAGAGAACCCTTACCAGAACACTGGCCTTGATGTGTCGCCTACATAAATAGGAACATCGGGTCTCGTCGCAGAGAGGGATTTCAAGGTTGGGTAGCTGAAAATACATTTTTCAGGAATTATCTAAAAACTTCCTGCCTTCTGTGTGCTCATCCTCATAAGGAAAATTGGAATCAACATTTATGTTTACTTCCATAATTGAAATTAGGGTCCCATTTAAACTAAGTACAACTTATAAAGGCTCAATATAGCTTAGATAAATGCTTCACATATCATCTATAAACCTATCTCATACTCTATAAATGGTGTATAAACATACATAGTTTATACACCATTTATACACCACCCTTTATACACCATTTATAGAATATGACACACGCTTATAGATGATCTGTGAAGCATTTGTGTAGTGCTTCAGAAACTTCATGCATGCTATAAAACACCTTTACACTTCGTTTAAAGTGGGAACGAAATTATAAATACATTGAAATCAGTCCTGGCTGGTGGGTGGAGATTGCGGAGGACGGGCTCATTGTAATGGTTGGAATAGTATGTGTTTGATACGTTCAATCCATTCCTTCCAGTTTCACTGAGCCCATCCTCCCATATCAATCCATTCCTTTCCAGTTTCACTGAGCCCATCCTCCCATATCAATCCATTCCCTTCCAGTTTCACTGAGCCCATCCTCCCATATCAATCCATTCCCTTCCAGTTTCACTGAGCCCATCCTCCCATATCAATCCATTTCATTCTACATACTCCATACAGGCACCATCTCTACATACCTGTACCATACTCCATACAGGCACCATCTCTACATACCTGTACCATACTCCATACAGGTACCATCTCTACATACCTGTACCATACTCCATACAGGCACCATCTCTACATACCTTGTACAATACTCCATACAGGCACCATCTCTACATACCTGTACCATACTCCATACAGGTACATCTCTACATACCTGTACCATACTCCATACAGGCACCATCTCTACATATCTGTACCATACTCCATACAGGACCATCTCTACATCCCTGTACCATACTCCATACAGGTACCATCTCTACATACCTGTACCATACTCCGTACAGGCACCATCTCTACATACCTGTACCATACTCCATACAGGACCATCTCTACATACCTGTACCATACTCCATACAGGTACCATCTCTACATACCCTGTACCATACTCCATACAGGTACCATCTCTACATACCTGTACATACTCCATACAGGCACCATCTCTACATACCTGTACCATACTCCATACAGGCACCATCTCTACATACCTGTACCATACTCCATACAGGTACCATCTCTACATACCTGTACCATACTCCGTACAGGTACCATCTCTACATATCTGTACCATACTCCATACAGGCACCATCTCTACATACCTATACCATACTCCATACGGTACCATCTCTACATACCTGTACATACTCCATACAGGCACCATCTCTACATACCTGTACCATACTCCATACAGGCACCATCTCTACATACCTGTACATACTCCATACAGGCACCATCTCTACATACCTATACCATACTCCATACGGGTACCATTCTACATACCTGTACCATACTCCGTACAGGTACCATCTCTACATATCTGTACCATACTCCATACAGGACCATCTCTACTTACCTGTACCATACTCCATACAGGCACCATCTCTACATACCTGTACCATACTCCATACAGGTACCATCTCTACATACCTGTCCATACTACGTACAGGTACCATCTCTACATACTCTACCATACTCAAAAAGGCACCATCTCTACATACCGGTACATACTCCATACAGCACATCTCTACATACCTGAGGTGGTCGGAGTGCATGTGGCTGATGTAGATGAGGTCGGCCATGCACAGCCTCTCCATGGAGTCAGCAGGGGGCTCGTGGAGCAGACCACCAGCCCTGGCGAAGGCCGGACCCGTCAGCCAGGGGTCGAATATCATCTTCTTCCCCCCTAGCTGGAGCTCCATGCATGCATGGGTGAGGTAGGTCACCTGAAGGAACATGAAGGTCGAGTTTGGAGCGGAGAATCTTGTCGCCGACGTGCTATCTTTTTAGATTTGCGTGCGGCGTGTTTGACCATCAATCACATTGATATAAATATCCTGTCGGCCATATGGGGAAACACTCAGAGGTGTCGGAGTTGGGACTGTCGTTTCTGTGTCTCTGGAATTTAATGAACACATAGGAGAGATGGTCAAAAGTAATCTGTGACCAACTGTCACTCAGAGTCCCAGCAATGTGTCCTGCACTGTTGTTGGGCACGGCTGTGATCGGAGGTCTATCCCAATACGTCATCTAGAATCTTGAATGGCGGTTGGTGATAGCTTTCAACCTTTGCCCATCTCCCTTATGTGTCCAGGCTTAAGTTTGTCACTGCAGCCTTTCAGGTGAGAACACAGCCTCAGATCTCACATTATAAAGCTTGTCACTGCAGCCTTTCAGGTGAGAACACACCCTCAGATCTCACATTATAAAGCTTGTCACTGCAGCCTTTCAGGTGAGAACACAGCCTCAGATCTCACATTATAAAGCTTGTCACTGCAGCCTTTCAGGTGAGAACACAGCCTCAGATCTCACATTATAAAGCTTGGCACTGCAGCCTTTCAGGTGAGAACACAGCCTCAGATCTCACATTATAAAGCTTGTCACTGCAGCCTTTCAGGTGAGAACACCAGCCTCAGATCTCACATTATAAAGCTTGTCACTGCAGCCTTTCAGGTGAGAACACACCCTCAGATCTCACATTATAAAGCTTGGCACTGCAGCCTTTCAGGTGAGAACACACCCTCAGATCTCACATTATAAAGCTTGTCACTGCAGCCTTTCAGGTGAGAACACACCCTCAGATCTCACATTATAAAAGTGGTGATGAGATCAAAGATGAGTCAAAGATTTTGTAAACACACAACTCCCGTTTATCATTTTAAGGCTAATATTTATTCACTCCGGGTATTTCTAACTAGCCTTGGATCATACCTAGTGTTTGTGTCTTGTCACAAATGTGTGACTAAACAACATGGGAATGTGTTCCAGATTCGTTTTCAATCCAGCCTGGTGAAGACATCTTTTCAGACGAGACCAAAATCACAACCAGATCAAGTCATATTTTTTGACTTAAGCAAAACGTTTATAACAACAGTATACATCTGACATGCGACGTCATGTAAGAGTCATAATGTAATTGCAGAACTAGTTTTTGCCATGGTTGAAAGGCCTCAGATCTGTCCGCACCGTGGGTGTGTGTGGTGTTGTGTGATGGCGCTGTACTCCCAGTCACTCTCCTCTCTGCAGTTCCTGTGGATCTGGGGGTCTGCCAACCAGGGGTTCAGACGTCACCTCCACGACGCTGAAGACCACCCTCGTCCGTCATCAACGTCTGAGTTGAAGTCGAAGTTTACATACACACTTAGCCAAATTTACATTTAAACTCAGTTTTTCACAATTCCTGACATTAAATCCCAGTAAAATTTCCCTGTTTAGGTCAGTTAGGATGCATCCCACTTTATTATAAGAATGGTGAAGTGTCAGCAATAATCAGTAGACGAGAATTAGTTTATTTGCAGCTTTTATATTTCTTTCATCAACATTCCAGTGGGTCAGAAGTGTTTACATACACTGTCAATTAGTATTTTGGTAGCATTGCACTTTAAATTGTTTAACTTGGGTGCAATGTTTTGGCGATAAGCTTGCCCAAGCTTCCCACAATAAGTTTTGGGGAAATTTTGGGCCCATTTGCTCCTGACACCAGCTGGTGGTATCTGAGTCAGGTTTGTAGGCCTCCTTGCTCGCACACGCTTTTTTCAGTTCTGCGCCACAACATTTTCTATAGGATTGAGGTGCAGGGCTTTGTGATGGCCACTCA
>NW_019945479.1:25354-39929 GCF_002910315.2 Salvelinus sp. IW2-2015 | reverse complement strand
GGAGTATAAGTGGATGGTACTCGTAAGAAGAATTTACAGGTGAACAAAACAGTCAAAACAGTCATAGATAAAGGCAACAAAAGGCAACAAAAGGCAACAAAAGGCAACAAAAAATCTATCAAATTTATTACAAGTTGCAACAGGGAGATACTTCCAGCACAGAACCAGAGAAAATGTCTAACTGGCCTTATTTCCTAATCAGCAGACAACTGTTCTGTAAACATCAGCCCCAGAGGCTTGTGGGAAGTCCAAACAAAAGTAAGTGACATTGCTACAGAATCACAGTGTTCAGACAATACAATAATAATCAGTGTGTCCTCGGTCCTTGTATCTCCAGTCTGGCATCAAACACATCAACAGATGTGAGTTTAATCCATAACATACAACATCGAGGCAAGTGACCATCAACTCGAGTATCACAAACAAAACACTGGAAATCGTGTATTACAGAAAGGGGAAATATATGAATATGCGGTACCACTTTACTTGACACCTAGTGTCATAACACGTTATGACACGGTCATAATCATGTCATACTATGTCATAACAGCTGACATAACTTGTCATAACGTGTCATAATATGCTCATAACACTGTTACATATGTTTAGACCTGTTGTGACATATATTACGATATTTTATGGGTGGTTATGACACATAAGAGTTTCAAAACCCACAAAACCTACCACACAAGGCAAAACATTCCATTACACCATAGCCTACGTGTCAACAGTATTTTTAAAAATTGACTATATTAAATTATCATTGTAATTGCACACAAATTGAGGTCAGACATGCACTTACCCCAATACTCTGTTTCTGATGACTGGGATGAATGCAAGAGCAGAAGCAGGACAAGACACCCTCTTTTTGACAGATGACTGATATAAGGGCATGTACGTGARWGGCCTATCTGGCGTATATGATTATGATGGTCATAATGCTTCTTGACAGTGTCAAAGTGTATTTTCTTAGTCCAAGTAAAGTGACACAGGATGGTCACAGTGTCATAAAGTGCATTTTCTACAAGTTGTTTAAAATGTGATAGAGAGTGAGAGACCTGAACCTACATTTTAGACAATAGCACAGATTCAAAGAACGAAACATTATACCGTTATATTTACATGTTCTTGGTTAGTTCAAATGATTAATATCTAAATTCAAACAAATGTCAGTTCCTCAGAGTACTGTGACACTTTGGAAACTAAATATTACATTGCAATGTAAGGAATTATCAGGAGCAGACCTGGGTACAAATACATGCGTATTTATATTTTAAAAACATATTTTATATTATGTGGTCAAAATTCGCTACCTCTTTTAACATTTCCTACAAATAGCCTACTATCTGAAAACAATTATAATATTGTTTCCAAACACATTCTTCCAAATACCCTATGAACAAACAGAAAGTGGGTTCAAATGCATAGAGTATTTCAATATTTTTATATTTCAATATTTTCAAATGCAGAAAAATGCTTTCCAAGTGTATTTCCAAATACATTCCGATATTTAACTACTTGTATTTTCAAGTAAATACTTACTTCGGAATGTCTTTGAAAGTTAATGAAATAACCCAAATTTGAACATGGGTCTGATTAGGAGACAATTTTTTTGGTTGTAAGAGCAATCATCCTCAATTCATTGTTTTTTATTTCAGCTCATATGACTGAAATTCATTCAAAGTTGTAAACTTGAAATTCAATTAACAGTTTCAGCAAACCCTTTCTTTCAGGACTTGACAAATAAAAACAATGTAGAGTTATATTTGGTATGTTCAGGGATATCCGGGATCCTTGGGACGTCCCTACCCTAAACCGGATAACACATAAATATTTGGTGTACAGCACACCGATACAGGCAGAAAGTGGTAAATATGATTCAAGGACAGATAAGTAAAGCACAAAATAATGTTTTTCAGTCAATTTTGTTTTACATTCATCTTTTGAACTGTTATTGTAATTCGATGTAATTCTTCTGCATTTTAATCTTTTGAGAGTTCACAGAGCTTAATTTATGTAAACTACCATGAGCAAAATATATAAATTAGCTAAATGTTTTAATGCTATTAAGTGCTATCCTCTTTGAATACAATGTACATCTCGCTGTATATGTTTGTAGCGAAATAAATGAAATTCAATATTATAATGTATTTAACAACTTTTGCCTGTCACCTTTAAACAATGTGCAAATCTTAATAGTCACAACGTAGCAAATATTAAGAGAGAAGCATAAATAATAAAGAGCATTACCTTGTGCAGACTGTTAGACTGTTGACTTGACACTTTGGAATTTGAAGTTTAGACCCAGATGAGTCTTTCTTTGTGCATTTGCATTGAGCAGTGAACGAATTGTTGGTGCTTAACAAGAAGAAACAAGTGTTTGCCTCAGGAAATCCACTCGAAAGAAAAGAGGTACAGAGAGAGGTGAACAAAGAGATTAAAACGGTGAGATGCCTGTACAAGGATAAGGTGCAACAGATAATGTCACAGGGAGACTCTCCAGTACAAGGATAAGGTGCAACAGATAATGTCACAGGGAGACTCTCCAGTACAAGGATAAGGNAGGTGCAACAGATAATGTCACAGGGAGACTCTCCAGTACAAGGATAAGGTGCAACAGATAATGTCACAGGGAGACTCTCCAGTACAAGGATAAGGGGCAACAGATAATGTCACAGGGAGACTCTCCAGTACAAGGATAAGGTGCAACAGATAATGTCACAGAGAGACTCTGCCTGGACGGGCATTAAGAATATGGCAAATGCCCCCTTCAAAGGGAGGCAACGTATCGATCCCCGCCCGGATGAGAGGGTGTGCCTCTCTACAGCCAATGAACTAAACAAATTATTAACCCGCTTTGCAGCAGGGGGCGGCCCCGCTCCCCCTTCCCGTGTGAAGGAGGATGTCATGGCAACCGAGAGTGCCCTTGTCATCAATGAGAAAGTCATACCAATGTTCAAAAGCACTGGAGTACGAAAGAGCCCAGGGCCTGATAACATAAGTGGTCGTGTCTTGAAACACTGTTCCACTCAGCTGAGCGGTGTCTTCTGCAGTGTCTTCTGCTCTTCTTCTAGCGGTCCCTGGATACATTGGAAATTCCATCTCTATGGAAAAAAATCTATTGTTATACCTATCTCAAAAACCTCTCATCCATCTGCATCAAATGACTACAGACCTTAGTAATGACTACAGACCTGTCTCTCTTACCTCTATCTTGATTAAATCTCTTGAAAAGATCATCAAGACATACATCATCAACACCACCAGTCACCTTCTTGACCCCCTCCAATTTGCATACCGGTCAGAGAGAGGAACAGATGATGCCAACCTCTAGCTCTTACATCTGGTGAACGTGCATTTGGAGGGCAGTGAAACCCATGTGCATATCATGTTCACAGATTTCTCCTCAGCATTTAACACAATCAATCTGTTGGTCCTCGCGGACAGACTGAGAGGAGACTTTGGACTTGATGCTATGCTTATCACATGGATCACCAACTTCCTAACTGATAGGTCTCAGCAGGTAGGAGTTGGCAACACACTCTCTGAGGTGCGCACTACTTCAGTTGGAACCCCCCAGGGCAGTGTTCTTTCACCAGTACTATACATACTGTATTCAGACAGCTGCCGGAGCCAGTTCCCAGGGCGCCACCTGAACAAATATTCTGATAACACTGGTCGGTCTACTTGAAAGGGATAAGACAGAGCACGGACCGGCTCTGAATGATTTTAATTTTGTGTGAGTCATCCCATCTAAAATTGAATACATAAAAAACAAAGGACTTGGTGATTGACTTTCGAAGGAAACAGACTATGCACATAACATCGCTGACAAATGTTGAGCCATTGTAAATAGTGGAGGATTACAATACTTTGGGCTAGTCCACTGACAACAAGCTGTCTGGATCAGTGTTACTGGCGCTATTTTGAAGAAAGGCCCACGAGACTGTAATTTCATATACGGAAACTGTACTTTTTTCTAATGTTGAATCTACCATGGGCATGGTTCTCTTTTATAAAGCATTCATTGAGAGCATTCGGGTCTTAACAACTTGACCTGCTGGTTTGGGAATATCAAAGTTGCACAGAAAAATTGGTTCAAAGATAGTCAGGATTCAAATCATGGGGCAGCACACAGGCAAGAACTAGCATCTCTCTACCTGGCAGAGTCTCCTCATCTCTCTTACCTGGGCAGAGCCTCCCATCTCTCTACCTGGGCAGAGGCCTCATCTCTCTACTCGGTTGGGCAGAGTCCTCCATCTCTCTACCTGGGGCAGAGCCTCCATCTATCTAGCTGGGCAGCGCCCTCCATCTCTCTACCTGGGCAGAGCCCTCCATCTCTCTACCTGGGCAGAGCCCTCCATCTCTCTACCTGGGCAGAGCCCTCCATCTCTCTCTACCTGGGCAGAGCCCTCCAGAAGGCTAATAAAACAGCGGTCTTCCCATCCATTCCACTCCGTATACCAGCTCCTTCCCTCTGGACGCAGGTACAGAATACCGAAAGTTTAAAAAAATAGGGCCAAGTACTCTTTTATTCCAAATGCAATTCTGCATCTTAATAATATATTGGACTAATTGCACTTTGCACTTGCACTATGAAACTGCACTTACCCTGCCTAATTGCTTGTAAATATCCTTTAAAAAAATGTTTTAAATGTGATATATTTTATGACTGCTGCAAAATAAATTACCCCTCTGGGGACATTAAGGTTTCCTGAATCTGAATGTATTACTATACAAAAGTGACATCATTGATTGTTTAACAAATTATTTTAAAATCAAGAAAGTGAACAAACATGTTCTTCTATTTTTTAAATAAACAGAAACAAGAGCATCTTTCAACACCAAGTATTTAAGGAGAAAAGCATTTTGTTCAAGAATTAAATAGCCTGTATATAATAACTGTGACACAAAGTAAAAGGAAATAGATGAAGACAAAAAGGTCAATAGGGGTGTTAGTTATGCACTAGTACTAGCTGTTTGTCTGTGTGTTTGTGTGTGTGTGAATGAATGTGTGTGATATGCTCACGGAACAGGTGTTTTGACCTAGGTTTGTGTGTGTGTGAATTAATGTGTGTGATATGCTCACGGAACAGGTGTTTTGACCTAGGTGTGTGTGTGTGTGTGCTCGTGGGATAGGTTTTGTGACATGCCTCAAGCTATTTTATGTTTTCCACGTGACTGCTTGGTGTCATGAAGCAGTGCCTGACACGCAGTGAAGTATTGAAGGTTGTGAATTAGAAGTAGTAGTGGTAGTAGTGGTAGTGGTAGTAATAGGGTTGTCATTTGCTATGGGTTAGTTAAAGTGAGTTGTTTTAGGGTGGTTTGTAGGTGTGGAGTTATTATAATGGGTTATAGTGGAGTAGTATTGTAGGCTAGAGTGAGTACTATAACATTATCAACCATAGAATGTGTTTTTAACTGTTAGGCTACCTGCCACCCTTATGACAGATTTGTAACATGCTATGTTCCTGCTCCACAATGTTTGTTTTGATCCCTCTCAAGTGGAGTGCAGTGTACTTAATAATATACATGTGAGCAGGTGTAGTCATGCTCACCTCCTCATAAGGGTGCTCTCTAGCAGGCCTCTGAGTAGGGAAGGAGAGATCCATGAAGTCCACCAGATAGTTGTAGCCATTGTCTATCGGAATGAAGTCCTCATCTGTCTCAATGACCTTAAATACATATTACAAACAACAGTTAGGCTATGTTAAGTTGGAATTCAAACAATTTGTGTTATTCACTGACCTGCAGTTATGATAAATACCATATAACTAGAATATGAATAACCAGAATAACCAGAATCAATAAACAGAATCTAAAGAATGACCAGAATCTAAAAAGAAAGTAGCATAAGAATGAGAAGAATTGGAAAAGATTTGTTCTAATTTCAACCCTCGAACCCACTAGATGTCAAGTGATGTCACTTGTTAAATCCACTCCAATCAGTGTAGATGAAGGGGAGGAGACAGGTTAAAGAAGGATTTTTAACCCTTGAGACATGGATTGTGTATGCGTGTCATTCAGAGGGTGAATGGGCAAGACAAAATATTTAAGTGCCTTTGAACGGGGTATGGTAGTAGGTACCAGGCACACCGGTTTGAGTGTGTCATGAACTGCAGCGCTGCTGAGTTTTTCATGCTCAACAGTTTCCCGTGTGTATCAAGAATGGTTCACCCAAAAGAAATCCATCCAACTTGACACAACTGTGGGAAGCATTGGAGTCAACATGGGCCAGCATCCCTGTGGAACACTTCGATACCTTGTAGAGTCCATACCAATAGAGTCCAATTGAGGTTGTTCTGATGGCAAAGGGGGGTGCAACTCAATATTAGGAAGGTGTTCCTAATGTTTCGTACACTCGTGTATATAGCACTTAGCAGACCCTTTTATGAAAAGTGACTTCCTGTGACTTCAGGAATTGAACCCAGGACTCTGGTGAAGCTAGCACCATGTGCTCTTACAAAGGACATGATGACTACCTTTATATTCAACAATGATACAGGTGTCCATTTCGGGGTGCACTTCATGCTTCAGAATCATGAATCTGAGGTGCTCATCAATCTGACGGAGATAACAACAGGAGAAGGGCATTAAAGAAGAGCCTTTTGACAGAGGTTCCTGTACCGTATAAACTGTTCATTCAAAGTGAGCTGTTAATGCTTACGTTTTGCCAAATGCCGAAGGGAACTACGTTGATATTTGTCAGCTGCACCTGTCTTTTCTCCAGCATCCTATAAAATGATTCAAATGAGGACAGCATAAACCCACAAAGGTGACACCCTCATTTGTTTTATGGTTGTTAAACCATGTTAATGTGTGACATATACAGTTGAAGTCGAAAGTTCACCTACACCTTAGCCAAATAGATTTAAAATCAGGTTTTCAAAATTCCTGACATTTAATCCCAGTAAAAATTCCCTTATGTCAGTTAGGATCACCACTTTATTTTAAGAATGTGAAATGTCAGAATAATAGAAGAGAGAGTTATTTATTTCAGCTTTTATTTCTTTCATCACATTCCCAGTGGGTCAGAAGTTTACATACACTCATTTATGTATTTGGTAGCATTGCCTTTAAATTGTTTAACTTGGGTCAAACATTTTGGGAAGCCTTCCTCAAGCTTACCACAATAACTTGGGAGAATTTTGGCCCATTCCTCCTGACAGAGCTGGTGTAACTGAGTCAGGTTTGTAGGCCTCCTTGCTCGCACACACTTTTTCAGTTCTGCCCACAAATTTTCTATAGGATTGAGGTCAGGGCTTTGTGATGGCCATTCTAATACATTGACATTGCTGTCCTTAAGCCATTTTGCCACAACTTTGGAAGTATGCTTGGAGTCATTGTCCATTTGGAAGACCCATTTGCGACCAAGCTTTAACATCCTGACTGATGTCTTGATATGTTGCTTCAATATATCCACATAATTTTCTTTCCTCATGATGCCATCTATTTTGTGAAGTGCACCAGTCCCTCCTGCAGCAAAGCACCCCCACAACATGATGCTGCCACCCCCATGCTTCACGGTTGGGATGGTGTTCTTCGGCTTGCAACCCTCCCCCTTTTTCCTCCTAACATAACGATGGTCATTATGAGCAAACAGTTCTATTTTTGTTTCATCAGACCAGAGGACTGTACGATCTTTGTCCCCATGTGCAGTTGCAAACCGTAGTCTGGCTTTTTTATGGCGGTTTTGGAGCAGTGGCTTCTTCCTTGCTGAGCGGCCTTTCAACTTATGTCGATATAGGACTCGTTTTACTGTGGATATAGATACTTTTGTACCTGTTTCCTCCAGCATCAAGGTCCGTTGCTGTTGTTCTGGGATTGATTTGCACTTTTCGCACCAAAGTACGTTCATCTCTAGGAGACAGAACGCTTCTCCTTCCTGAGCGGTATGACGGCTGCGTGGTCCCATGGTGTTTATACTTGCGTACTATTGTTTGTACAGAAGAACATGGTACCTTCAGGCGTTTGGAAATTGCTCCCAAGGATGAACCAGACCTGAGATCTACGGCCTATCTTCTGATAGGCAAATTGACATCATTTGAGTCAATTGGAGGTGCACCTGTGGATGTGTTTCAAGGCCTAACTTCAAACTCAGTGCCTCTTTACTTGACATCATGGGAAAATCTAAAGAAATCAGCCAAGAAATCAGCCAAGATCTTGACACTTTGGAATTTGAAGTTTAGACCCAGATGAGTCTTTCTTTGTGCATTTGCATTGAGCAGTGAACAAATTGTTGGTGCTTAACAAGAAGAAACAAGTGTTTGCCTCAGGAAATCCACTCGAAAGAAAAGAGGTACAGAGAGAGGTGAACAAAGAGATTAAAAAGGTGAGATGCCTGTACAAGGATAAGGTGCAACAGATAATGTCACAGGGAGACTCCAGTACAAGGATAAGGTGCAACAGTTAATGTCACAGGGAGACTCCAGTACAAGGATAAGGTGCAACAGTTAATGTCACAGGGAGACTCCAGTACAAGGATAAGGTGCAACAGATAATGTCACAGGGAGACTCTCCAGTACAAGGATAAGGTGCAACAGATAATGTCACAGGGAGACTCCAGTACAATGATAAGGGGCAACAGATAATGTCACAGGGAGACTCTACAGTACAAGGATAAGGGGCAACAGATAATGTCACAGAGAGACTCTGCCTGGACGGGCATTAAGAATATGGCAAATGCCCCCTTCAAAGGGAGGCAACGTATCGATCCCCGCCCGGATTGTTATACCTATCTCAAAAACCTCTCATCCATCTGCATGAAATGACCCCAGACCTTAGTAATGACTACAGACCTGTCTCTCTTACCTCTATCTTGATTAAATCTCTTGAAAAGATCATCAAGACATACATCCTCAACACCACCAGACACCTTCTTGACCCCCTCCAATTTGCATACCGGTCAGAGAGAGGAACAGATGATGCCAACCTCTAGCTCTTACATCTGGTGAACATGCATTTGGAGGGCAGTAAAACCCATGTGCTAATCATGATCACAGATTTCTCCTCAGCATTTAACACAGGGAAGTATTGAAGGTTGTGAATTAAAAGTAGTAGTGGTAGTAATAGGGTTGGCTATGGGTCATTGGCTATGTGTTAGTTAAAGTGAGTTGTTTTMGGGTGGTTTGTAGGTGTGGAGTTATTATAATGGGCTATAATGGAGTAGTATTGTAGGCTAGAATGAGTACTATAACATTATAAGCCATAGAATGTGTTCTTAAGCTCTCAAAATGTTTTAGTTTCAACAACCTGTAAGTTCTGRGGCAGCGATTTCAGTTAAGAATGTTGAAGACTGCATTCCATCTTTGAAATTAATGGGGATACAACAAGCGTTATAGTGTATAAAGTATGAATGGTAGCAAAAATCTGTGTTGAAGCGATCTAAGTTGAGTCAGTCTGCAAATTTCAGCATTTAGTTGGTATTTGTAGTTTAAATGTTTCAAGAGCAGTGACTGGATTTGTATTTGGGCGAAATTCAATATGATTAAATCATCCTGTTAAAATGTTCTAAGATATCATAATTAAACAATGTGCGATCTAGGACTATTGTTAACAAAGAAGTAGATGCACTAGTTTTTGTGTGTGTGTGTGTGTGTTTTCACTTCAGGTCAATGGGTGGCAGTAACATTCACTAGGTTAACTCAACTACAGTAACTGAAGAAGCCGCATTAATAAACACATTCTCAATCAAGGAAGTCACAATAGGAGCTGTTAATCTTGCGTTTATGGTCATGTCGCAGCAGTGTGTAGGAAGMAGGRGAGTAGMAGATTTGTGCCAGCACAGAGGGATAGGCCAACGAGTGATTTATGCTTCAGTAAGGTTGGCTTCTTAGCGTTCATATCAATGGTTATCAACTGTACCGCAGAATGTAACGTAAATCACAGAAAATAGATGTTGTGGTGGCAGCTGCAGCGATGTATTTGGCTATACGAAATTTGACTTCAGAAGAGTTACAGGGTGTGTTTGAGGGGTGGTGTCCCGTCCTCCCAGGCCGTTGGCATGGTGCACGAGCAGATAGGGTCAAAGTAGTGGAATGGGGCAGTGTGTTTTTAGACATACTGTGCAGCCGTATTCATCGACCTGGCCAAGGCTTTCGACTCTGTCAATCACCACATTCTTATTGGCAGACTCACAGCCTTTGTTTCTCAAATGATTGCCTCGCCTGGTTTACCAACTACTTCTCTGATAGAGTTCAGTGTGTCAATCGGAGGGCCTGTTGTCCGGACCTCTGGCAGTCTCTATGGGGGTGCCACAGGGTTAAATTCTCGGGCCGACTCTCTTCTCTGTATACATTAATTATGTCCTCTTGCTGCTGGTGATTCTCTGATCCACCTCTACGCAGACGACACCATTCTGTATTCTTCTGGCCCTTCTTTGGACACTGTGTTAACTAACCTCCAGACGAGCTTCAATGCCATACAACTCTCCTTCCGTGGCCTCCAACTGCTCTTAAATGCAAGTAAAACTAAATGCATGCTATTCAATCGATCACTGCCCGCACCTGCCCGCCCGTCCAGCATCACTACTCTGGACGGCTCTGACTTAGAATACGTGGGCCTCCCGGGTGGCGCAGTGGTCTAGAGCACTGCATCGCAGTGCTAACTGCGCCACCAGAGTCTCTGGGTTCGCGCCCAGGCTCTGTCGCAGCCGGCCGCGACCGGGAGGTCCGTGGGGCAGCGCACAATTGGCATAGCGTCGTCCGGGTTAGGGAGGGTTTGGCCGGTAGGGATATCCTTGTCTCATCGCGCTCCAGCGACTCCTGTGGCGGGCCGGGCGCAGTGCGCGCTAACCAAGGGGGCCAGGTACACGGTGTTTCCTCCGACACATTGGTGCGGCTGGCTTCCGTGTTGGAGGCGCGCTGTGTTAAGAAGCAGTGCGGCTTGGTTGGGTTGTGCTTCGGAGGACGCATGGCTTTCGCGAGCCCGTACGGCAGTTGTAGCGATGAGACAAGATAGTAATTACTAGCGATTGGATACCACGAAAATTGGGGAGAAAATGGGATTAAAAAATAAATTAAAAAAAAGAATACGTGGACAACTACAAATACCTAGGTGTCTGGTTAGACTGTAACCTCTCCTTCCAGACTCATCTCCAATCCATCTCCAATCCAAAATTAAATCTAGAATCAGCTTCCTATATCGCAACAAAGCATCCTTCATTCACGCTGCCAAACTTACCCTCGTAAAACTGACCATCCTACCGATCCTCGACTTCGGCGATGTCATCTATAAAATAGCCTCCAACACTCTACTCAACAAATTGGATGCAGTCTATCACAGTGCCATCCGTTTTGTCACCAAAGCCCCATAAAGCCCCAAACCCACCACTGCAACCTGTACTCTCTCGTTGGTTGGTCCTCGCTTCATACTCGTCGCCAAACCCACTGGCTACAGGTTATCTACAAGTCTCTGCTAGGTAAACCCCCGCCACCCGTAGCACGCGCTCCAGCAGGTATATCTCACTGGTCACCCCCAAAGCCAATTCCTCATTTGGTCGCCTTTCCTTCCAGTTCTCTGCTYCCAATGACTGGAACGAACTGCAAAAATCTCTGAAGCTGGGGATTCATATCTCCCTCACTAGCTTTAAGCACCAGCTGTCAGAGCAGCTCACAGATCACTGCAACTGCACATATCCCATCTGTAAACAGCCCATCTATCTACCTCATCCCCATACTGTATTTATTTATCTTGCTCCTTTGCACCCCAGTATCTCTACTTGCACATTCATCTTCTGCACATCTACCATTCCAGTGTTAAATTGCTATATTGTAATTACTTCGCCACCATGGCCTATTTATTTCCTTAACTCCCTTATCTTACCTCATTTGCACTCACTGTATATTTACTTTTTGTTTTCTTTTTTTATTGACTGTATGTTTTGTTTATTCCATGTGTAACTCTGTGTTGTTGTATGTGTCGAATTGCTATGCTTTATCTTGGCAAGGTCGCAGTTGTAAATGAGAACTTGTTCTCAACTAGCCTACCTGGTTACATAAAGGTGAAATAAAAAAATTCTGCATTCAAAATGTAACGAGTAATTTTGGGTGTCAGGGAAAATGTATGAAAGTACATTTCTTTAGAAATGTAGTTAAGTAATAATATAAATAGTAAAGTACAGATACCCCCCCCAAAACTACTTAAGTAATACTTTATAGAATTTTTACTTAAGTACTTTACACCACTGCGACAATGGGCCTCAGGATCTCATCACGGTACCTCTGTGCATCGAAATTGCAATCGATAAAATGCAATTGCTTAAGCCTGTCAATACCATAACCCCACCGCCACCATGGTGCACTCTGTTAACAACATCCACAAACCCCTCACACACACACGACGCCATACACATGGTCTGCAGTTGTGAGGCCGGTTGGACATACTGCCAAATTCTCTAAAACGATGTTGTAGGCGACTTATGGTAGAGAAATTAACTTTCAAATATCTGGCAACAACTCTGGTGGACATTCCCGCAGTCAGCATGCCAATTGCACACTCCCTCAACTTGAGACATTTGTGGCATGTTTTGTGTGACAAAACTGCACATTTTAGAGTGGCCTTTTATTTTCCCCAGCACAAGGTGCACCGGTGTATTGAGCATGTTGTTTAATCAGCTTATTGATATGCGATGCCTGTCAGGTGGATGGAATGTCTTGGCAAAGGAGAAACCCCTTCTCTGTTCACTAACAGGGATTTAAACAAATGTGTGCACAAAATTTGAGAAACTTTTTGTGCTTATGGAACATTTCTGGGATCTTTTATTTCAGCTCATGAAACATGGGACCCTCACTTTACATGTTGCATATATATTTGTATCAGAATAGATAGGCCGTGACTGGCCTCACACTCCAGTACAATAGGTGGCGGTGTATACACCTAAAAGTTGGATGCGATCCGTCAACCAAATCCCGAAGAAGATGACGAAGAAGAAGAAGAAGCAGCTGTTTATCTTCAGTCAGCACCGTTCGTATGTACCTCAATAGTCAGCACAGGATTTAAGTGGTTTTCAGCATGAAATGGCAATGAGTCAGTTTCCCTTCTGCGTAATAGCCTGGAAACGCTAAAGATTCGGTGTTGCACGTCTGGACCAAAGCCTCCGGTTGTTTTCGTCACTGTTCTGGTGCAGAAGGATATGGTTTTCTCATCGTCCCAGCAAGTGGTGGTCGCATTTACGGCGGTGTTGTTTGCYTTTGTGGTGTTCCCTAGAATGTTCGGCGTAGGGTCCGGAGCGAAGGAAACTAGAGGTTTTGATGCACGCTACAACAGAAAAGGTAGCATGAATTTTAAAATAGTATTTGAATTGGCAATGTGACTGTACCGTCATATTGTGTAGGCCTATGCAATGTTTTGCTCCTGCCATGGTATATTTGTTTAGTAGCCTAACGTTTTACTATGTTCAACATTGTCAAACTTATTTAAAACAAGATATCTGTCRGTTTGCAAAAGTGTGCAACATCGTAGCCTCTTAAGCCTTTAGCAATAAGACAACTGTCATGAATAGGCCTGTTCATCACCATCGTCTTCAAATTGTCTCATGTTATTTCTCAGCGGGTCCGGGACCAGGACCAGGTGCAGTGAGAGGGCAGCCGGTCAACAAGAACACGGCTGGCTCCATGAATAAAGCTCAAACCCTGGAGAACATGCAGCAGATGAAGGTGCTGATGGAGCAGGAGATGAAGGGTGACAAATACAAAACCAACAGCAACAAGGGCTACGTGTTCACGCTGATGCCGCTCTACGCCGTCGGAGTCGGCCTCTTTGCAGCGTACAAATTTCTGAAGGTATAGAATGGAGCAGGAATTCCACCATTGAAAAATGTTGTTGCGGTGATGATTGTGATGGGGTTGCTGGGGGATATCTAAACATGCATGCGTGCACAGCCTACACATACACAGACAGACAGACGGACACACGTGATTGTATGAACTATGGTAATACTGGCAGTCTGAGCCTGAGTGGACTAAACACACATACGGCTCCGACTGTTGATATCTCCCTTCTATCTCTAAGATCAAGTCTGCAGATGACTCTCAAGCCCAAAAGAACAAGGATGCCAAAGGTCCCAAGAAGTCGGAGGAGACAGGTGTGTTCTGTGTCCATGTGGTGTGCCACAACGGGCTGTTTGCATACCTTTGTTTATCTTACCCATCATGCAGATGCTTTTTTTTACATGGTTTTACATGGTGGTGGCTTTGTCTCTTTCCATAGAGAATCAGCTGTTTGTTTTACAACGGTGGCTTTGTCTCTTTCCATAGAGAATCAGCTGTTTGTTTTACACGGTGGCTTTGTCTCTTTCCATAGAGAATCAGCTGTTTGTTTTACATGGTGCTTTGTCTCTTTCCATAGAGAATCAGCTGTTTGTTTTACATGGTAGCTTTGTCTCTTTCCATAGAGAATCAGCTGTTTGTTTTACATGGTAGCTTTGTCTCTTTCCATAGAGAATCAGCTGTTTGTTTTACATGGTGGCTTTGTCCTTTCCATAGAGAATCAGCTGTTTGTTTTACATGGTGGTGTCTCTTTCCATAGAGAATCAGCTGTTGTTTTACATGGTAGCTTTGTCTCTTTCCATAGAGAA
>NW_019945479.1:9075-19290 GCF_002910315.2 Salvelinus sp. IW2-2015 | reverse complement strand
TGTCTCTTTCCATAGAGAATCAGCTGTTTGTTTTACATGGTAGCTTTGTCTCTTTCCATAGAGAATCAGCTGTTTGTTTTACATGGTGGTGTCTCTTTCCATAGAGAATCAGCTTACAGAGCTGGAGCAGCGGCTAGCGCAAACAGAGAAGATGCTCAACTCCATTCTCACCCAACTGGACCCATTGACAAGTTGGTAAGTAAGCCAACTGACCRATAAACCACGGAGCTCCGGTTTGTCGTCTTTTTRTGTGTAAATATTGCTCTGTAAATAATACCCCATGTAATTAAATACATGTCTGTCGTGATTAAGACCAGTTTATCCTGACCAGGTAGTTACAGCAGTTATTAGGGGACGTTGCATGGTCTTGATAAACTGTTGACACTTTTGACCCTGCTGAATCTAAGAGCGTTTATGGAAATGGGACTCTGGGTGGGGTGTGTTGACCAGGCACCAAATGGGAGATAGTGTTTTACCGACGCACATTTCTGTATCAATTGGGTGTTGGGTGAAGTGGCCCCTAGGGCCTAGACCTTGAGTTTTGACTCTCYGTTTCGCATTTCCCAAGACTAATGGTTAGGATTGGGGAAGCTGATCCTAGATCTGTACCTAGAGAAACTTCACCCCGGAGCTATGACCTGAACCTACGAAGGGCAACCGGTCAGGGACTGCGTGTCTCAGAGTTCTGTCCTCAGTGACCCTGCTCTCTCCTGGCCATTTCACTCCTCTCCAGTGTCAAGTCTGTGGCCCAGGAACAGAAGAACGAGATCATGTCCCAGCTCCAGTCCATCCGCCACCTGATGAAGAAGAGAGGCATGGACTGTCCACCCCTTAACATTGAAGGTATGTGGCCCCACCTCCTGCTGGGACATGTTCATTAGGCACCAAATGGAAYAARACAGACAAATAGGGACTACTTTGGGTTTCAMTTATCAAAGGTGCATACGCACACAAAAAAGACTAAACCTTACGTTCTGCAAGTTTTCCCGCTATGGTTGGTATTTATCATATTTGAACTTGATACGCTATGGTTGGTATTTATCATATTTGAACTTGACAGGAAAGTGTGCGTATCTTCACACACATCTCAGAATCTGCCTACTCACAACTTCTTGTGGTTGAAGAATTGTATCGCAAGCAAATATTGTTATTTTGTGGAAGCTGCGTTGCTTGGTGACACCGGAATTACTGTAATTACTAACAATGCTGATAAACACAAAGCGTAAATGATAAAACAGATTTTCCGTTGTTAAGGAGATCGCTGGGCTTGTATATTTATTATGCAAATCAATCATATTGCAGGACATTGTCCTTTTCTGACATGAATGGTTTATTCCTGCTACTATATGACAAATAATTACCATTCAATAGTTCAAGCTACCTGACAGGAAATAGACCGGCAGCCTAGGCTATTTCAAGTATTTAACAGTAGGCTATGGGGTAGAGTATTACCGTGCAGGAGTGTGACCTCATAACATATTTAATTTCAGAGTCTATACCAAGGCAGGAGATAGAAACACAATCTATTGATGAACAAAATATTGAGCAACAGTTGGTCTTTTGTTTTGAAGCGGTGTGGGCTGTAGCACTTAGTTTAACATTTCTCAAATAGACCGTCAATCTTGCGGAATTCGCAGCCAGAGTTTGGGTCTCGCATGTTTAGTTTGAAAAAGTCACTGTAAAAAGATTKAAACATTCTGCCAACACCCACAATTTGTTGGGTACGCAGATTRTAGGATCTCCACGTGCCCAGAATTTAGTTTGAAATTCAGCACAATTGATAAATGAGGCCCCTGGATAAAAATAAACTATTTTGTTTTCTGTTGCAACAAAAAAATACACTTTTAAAATGTTTTCTGTTGTGTTCCC
The DNA here is from genome assembly GCF_002910315.2 of Salvelinus sp. IW2-2015. NCBI lineage: Eukaryota > Metazoa > Chordata > Actinopteri > Salmoniformes > Salmonidae > Salvelinus > Salvelinus sp. IW2-2015. Next base: position 17,421 of record NW_019945479.1, on the reverse strand, counting down.
TATTTTATATTACTCTGGTTTTCTTGGTATGGTATCCAAAATGGCCCAGGTTGGAGCACCTCTCTCCTGAATGGTTTGGCATTCAACTCCAAAAAGTAACTTTCTGACTATATTTATATTTACTGTGAACAAACATGTATGGAAAGTTTTTTTGGGGGGGGCAAAATTAAATGAACTTTATTTGTCTTGGGGGAAAGGAGTTGGGCAGCAAGAGTCACACACCCCATCATACATGATCCACATGAGTAGTATTGACTTTATGACTCAAACACACCCATCCTGAAATGGGGTGTCTATTTGCGGTGGCGCACGGTCGCAACTTTTGCCCTTTTCCGTCTTTCAGAGCCGCAGTGCGAGAGGAACCTGGATGACCTCATCGAGTCTCTGGCAGCCCACGGCGACACCTCGCCAGAGGTGGTCGCTCCTGCGGAYGACGATCAAAGTGGTGTCGTGAAAGAGGAGGAGCCAGTCCACCTCCAGCAGCACCGCCCTGAATCCAAGGATGAGTACTCYGCAACCGGCGCTGAGGAGGAGGACATGCCCTCCTTGGATGATTCTTGTGAGACKYACATTGAGGACATGGGCCCAGCCCAGAGCATTCCAGAAGAAAGGCCTTCAACTGGGCTCAGACGACGCAACAGGCTGGAATGAACAGAAAAAAGGGCTTGTTTTAAACTGTACATGAATAAAGCCATACATGTATTTTCTCATTCTTKATGGCACTACTGCAGTCTGTTCAATAATMCTCTTGCTTTTGGCTCGCAGTTGAATAAGAAAGGGKAGCTATCAATGTGAAAGGATTTTGTCCAAGGTTGTGTGTGATGAAGGTGATTTTTCTGTGCCATCCCTTAAAGCATAGCAGATCCCTGGCTAGGCCTATGTGTAGGGTTAGTGCTTACTCCTGACAAATAAAATCCCCAGAAGCCTAACACCATATAACGTTTGACTTAGGTCTGGAGGTTTTCCTTGTCACCTGAGTTTTCCATCCTTGAACCAAACGTTAGTTAGTATGTAAGGCACCTGTAAATGTGTTTTCATCARGTGACTGCTGCTTGGAAACCCTGTACATCTCATTATATGCTGCCATCTTTTAGAAAGGGTCTTTACGGCCCTAAATATCAAGACTCCAAAGTGTGTGTTATGCAATCTTGCAACTGACATCCGTATGTCATAGAATAGTCAAAATAATAAAAAATGTCAAACATAGTTAACTATAAATAGCTACATTTAGATTTTTCTCTATAGTTACTCGAGTCTATACAAGATACAAGTGCAACTTGTGACGTTTGGCTTGTGGTATGATTGCCTGTTTTCAGACATCTTATGCATGCGGTTTTCTCTGAAACTGATCTTGAATGTCCTGGTGAATACAACTGCATGAGTTATCTTACTAGAGGGAGATGCAGGACAATCATGAATGTATTGATGACGTAGTCTAAATCGGGTCTCCACCCTGTTCCTGAAGAGCTACTGTCCAGTGGGTTTCTCTCCAACCCTGTTCCTGGAGCGTACTGTCCAGTGGGTCTCTCCAACCCTGTTCCTGGAGAGCTACTGTCCAGTGGGTTTCTCTCCAACCCTGTCCTGGAGAGCTACTGTCCAGTGGGTTCTCTCCAACCCTGTTCCTGGAGAGCTACTGTCCAGTGGGTTTCTCTCCAACCCTGTTCCTGGAGAGCTACTGTCCAGGTTTCTCTCACCCTGTTCCTGGAGAGCTACTGTCCAGGGTTTCTCCACCCTGTTCCTGAGAGCTACTGTCCAGTGGCTCTCCAACCCTGTTCCTGAAGGCTACGGTCCGATGGGTTCTCTCCAACCCTGTTCCTGAAGAGCTACTGTCCAGTAGGTTTCTCTCCAACCCTGTTCCTGAAGAGCTACTGTCCAGTGGGTTTCTCTCCAACCCTGTTCCTGGAGAGCTACTGTCCAGTAGGTTTCTCTCCAACCCTAATCTAGCACACGTGATCCTAATAATTAGCTGGTTGATAAGGGGAATCCAGTTAGTTATAACGGGTTTGTGTGAACCTACCGGAGGCTAGCTCTTCAGGAGCAGAGTTGGAGAGCCCTGGTCTGAATTAATTTCCGTTCTGTTTTGGGCCTTTGTCCGGTTTTGTAGTTCAGATTAAGCACTATGTGTGTATTTAGCCAACACAACCATGCATTTTTCTCTTATTTTATATTTGTTTCCTTTTAAGTATTTTATGTGATCTATCGTTGACTGTAGTTAACACAGAAGTTAGCCTCTGGTTAGCACCAACCCAGTGAAACTACAGGATAGAACAGAAATCAAATAATCTCATTGGTTTTGCCTTAAATTGCACCCTACCTATTCCCTATATAGTAGGCCTCTGGTCAAAAGTAGTGCACTATGTAGGGAATATGGTGACATGATCTGTGTAGTAATACTGTACCAGCAATCAAATAATCACGTTGTCTGTGTAGAAATGCTGTACCACAAGACTTTTCAAAACACTGACAAATATCTTGTCTTGTGATAACTATAGCTTTGGAGCAAATATTTAGCGAACACACAATTCATATATCTGGAGACTATAGAAACACTGCGATGTTTGTCTCCTGTTTGAGAGGTCATTTGTCTGCTAACTCTATTTATTTTGTATAGCTGTGCTCTTGGGTATGCATAACTGAGGAACGTTGAAAGATGGGAGAAAATGTTCCACTCCTTACTAGAAAATAAAGGTGCTATGTGGCAACCCTTTTTTTGTGAATATTTACTCAATTTCATGAATCTATTTGATGGATTGATTTGATTTGCAGTATCATTCATACCTCAGGCTGGCTTCTGGTTGAATGAGCTAAGCACAATAGAGCTTTAAGTCAAAAACCAGCCCACAGCAGGCAGTGGATATCTACTGCTATAATTACACTGAGAGAAGAGCAGTCAGACTGCTCTGTGTGTAATGGTCCTCTGTATACAGAAGATGGCGGTAGAGGAACACAATACWTCAACGCAATTCCCCAGCAGAATATTTGTCAGACGCTCAATACTTCTAGACCTGCTTGTATCTGAGCAAAATCAAAATGTCAGTTCAAATGTAAAACATGTAAACTATTGCCTCTCTACATTGAGAGAGATCACACATAGTCTGATCGTTGCCTTATAACTGTATATGCCTCTAACCAGACACTGTTATCCAAAGCAACTGTATGTGATTCCCTGCAGGAATTGAACCCACAACCTAATCCTGGATGATGCTGCTTCATGCTCTTACCAACTGAGCTGTATAGCAGTCAGAACCGCATTGCCTTGACTGAATGTCAGACAAACACTTCAAAAATAATTGACCAGATGTTTTAGCAAGAGGGAAGACGTTTTTTAAGAAACATTAAAATCCCTAAATAATATCCTGAAGCTATATGAGCTAGACATGTACTGTATACTTGTAGCTTAATTGTGAAGGTTCACAGTAATTCACCACAAATTAATATGCCTCTTTTAATTAGCAGAACGCACCTCAGTTTCCATCTAATCAGGTCAAAATTCACCCCAGAGATTCAACCGACTTTCACTGCAATACCCGAGCTTGTCAATTAGTTAAATAAACTGAAATTACCCTCAGTGGCAGCAAAGGGAGTCCTTTCATATGTAACCAGTGCTGAGACACCAGGGTCGTGTTCATCAGGCACCAAATGTTTTGAGTTACATGCCGTATTCAACCCTGTGGATCTGCTTGTTGTGGTCCTCTTTTCCACACCCAGTAAACCCTGTTAAGGAAACTACAGGTTAATAGCGCAACTGACGTCATTTGAAATTTAGAGTTCAAATCACTTTCCAAACTTGAATAATGCATATGAATATGCTGTTTAGCCTAAGGCTGTGTTTACACATCCACCCTAAGAACCCAAAACTGATTTTCATCCTATATCGTCTTTTTTTCTTAAAGTCCACACTCAGATTTACATGTGACACATATCAGATTTGCGTATTCACACTGATGTAGGCTCTGAACCAGCACACAGATGCAATGTTCATTTTAAATGTTGGGGTGGTTGTCACGGTAAACAGAAGTACTGTGCAACAAAAAAAACACACAAAAGAGCACTTCAGACAAAAACACCTGATCTGAGCTCCGGACAGAGGTCGCATATGGAGGATGGGGGTTTGTATCAGGATTGGTCTATAAATCAAGTCAAAAGATCAGATTCCATGTGTTTTTTGTTGTTGCTGTTTACACATTAGGGAGAAGTTCAAATAGGTATCAGATATGCAGAAGATATAATGGGCTGCCTGTGTAAACTCAGCTAATAGTGGCAGAAGATAGGCTATGTCACCAAACGGAAGCAAACTATACCAAAACCCTTACTAATTTGGGTTGTGTCCAGAGTTTATTGTGGGTTCACTCAAACCTCTTAGTATTTGTTTAATAGCCCACTGTTAATACGATCCCAAACAGTTTTGCATGTCAGTAGTCAAGTTTTCAAGATGGAGCACTTTCAGCCTGACGTTCAGTGGTCCTGTGCGTACACAACTTTTAATCGTTATTCCTTTGTCTGCCAATTTACACTAAACCTGTAGTCTAGGACCACTGAGACTGAGTAAAGTCCTGAATGTTTCAAAGGGCTGGTTTCCCAGACACAGATGAGCCTAGTCCTGGACTAACCAATTTTTATGGAGATTCTCAATTGAGCATGTTTTTTAGTCCAGGACAAGGCTTCATCTGTATCCTGTAAACCAGCACATGGTGTTTGCTGAAGCTCTGTGTGGTCTAAAGACACCCATTGTCTGCCAGGGTATGTCTGCCAGGGTATTGTCTTGGACTAGTTTGCAATGTAGTCTTTCCTTGATTCTTTGTGTCCTCTCTCCACCTTCATCGTGGAGGACAAACAGAATTGTAAATGCTTGTTCATTGACATCTTAAATGTCAGCAAGCTAGTCTACTGGGAGAGAGAGAGAGCAGGGAGAGCTCATGATCTGGGATAAAATTAGGATAGGCCGAACAGGACGGCACAAAAAGTTCATGCTGAAATGACGGCAAGGAGGTTGTGTGTTTGTGTGTGTGTTCAGGAACACTGCATCTCAGCCTTCACAAGGTCACTTTCTCATAGTTCTGTGAAAGTGTTAGCTGATGTTTGAAAAGGCTTCTATTGGCAAGGCTTTGCCAATTCAGTAAGCTCTCAGGACTTGTATAGAATGAATCGCTTCTTAACAGCCTTCTCTATCACAATTGTAACCAATTATCTTTCATTTTCATCCTCAGAGGCAAACTTGTCAAACCTTTTGAACAAAATGCATATTTTTGATTAGGCTAATATCCATGAAAACCTTTTAGTTTCCTGACTATAATAATGTCTTTGGTCAAATGGGAGTAGCTTACAGTGAACAAAACATACTAGTGGTCCTTATGCTGGACGTGAGCCATGTTACAATTCCCATCAAGTGGGTTAACCCTGTCGGCGCGATGTGTATGGTGTTTGCCTTTCAAGCCAGCGACCTTTCAAGCCAGCTTCCCTACCCTGCAGTTTGCTATGCTGGTGTCATAGTGGGATGGCGGCTTTGAAGCCATCGGAGAGCACACCCGGATGTGTGAGGAGGCTGAGCAGTTGAAGCACGGGAGGTGCCTTCCCGTTCGAGGGGCAGTGTAGCGATCCTCGCTATATATGAGCCATGTCACAATTCCCACCAAGTGGCTTAACCCTTTTGGCGCAATGAGTGATTGCTTTTCATACCAGCGACCCGGGTTCACTTCCCTGCCCCGCCATTCGCTACAATACTATGGCTCCTTGCTCTTGAAAAAGTATCTTGTTGCCATAGCTCCTTGCCAAATGTTAAATGTTAGCTAAGTGCTGCTATCTGTTCTGTTTTTGTATCAGGCCTTGATTGACACATTCAGACTAGTGCCATTTGAATTTGTCTTAGTTGATTTGCTCTGAAAAGATTAATTTGTCTGAACTGTGTAAAATAAGCTTGGAGTACCACACATGAAGGTCAAACATTAGCCATTAAGCTAAGCTAGTTAAGGTATTTTTTAGGAAATGTCTCTACTCATATGAACCCCCTCCTAGTTTTAGAAAATGTAATCTTTCTGAAAGATGTACATTATATTGTTTATATTAGCTGCTTAAGTTATAGTTGATTCAGATGAAATATATCCATGATATAGATATTAGGCCTACTAGACAGAGAGGGTGGGTAGGCCAGAGACATATATTTAAAGAGTTTGGGCGTTGTCCTTTCTGCATCTAAATGTGTCTCTGGGCTTAAGGTGACTTATGGCTAAAATATGAAAAAATGATTGTGTAAAAATTGAACTTGCACTTGAACCCAAATGCATTCAAACCCAGGCTGCAAGACCCCTCCCTGGAGAAATGGCCACGCAGATCTACATGGCTGATATGGGCAGCCTAGGAACCACCTTGGCTCTCTGAAACTTATTTTTTACCCTTCACTTCCTGATAAAGATCAGCTCTCTGGCAGTCTGGCTGTTCTATTTTTAGCAAAGCYCTGTGGTCGAGGGGGGAAATAGATAGGTGCTGCTGGTTGTTTGGTTCTTGTATTGGTCATGTGGAAGTAGACCTCCCACTGGGCACACACTGGTTGAATCAACGTTGTTTCCATGCCATTTCAATTGAATTACATTGAACCAACATATGGATTAGACATTGAATTGGCATCTGTGCCCAGTGAGCTGTTTATTAGGAAAGACCCTTTCAGTCCACATGTGCTGAAGGCCATAATGATGAATGGCTCCCAATAGTATTAAACAAAACGRCAATGAAACAGACYGTTAAACTGCTCTGATCAGAACCATCTCACAGATTGAGGCTCCATTTTGAGAAAAAGCCTAGTTATTCTCTTCTCCTTTTCTATTTACAGCCCAATAGTATATGCAGGCTATAGCCTACTCTTCTCATTGGCTACGGTTTGTAAATTGTAATTTAAKWTTTTTWAAACAAATCAACTTTGAATGGGAGTGGAGTTTTCCCCCTTTGTAGATGAGKAATGAGTTTTCATTACTGTTCAGTCGAGCGTGGCACGTTTTTACGGCATGTACATCGGGGAATATGATGCGCGTAATTATAGCTATCCTCCTCTCAAGGCCTCATCCCGTTGATTGAGCTGCGCTGAGCACATCAAAGGAGACTCGCTCTCTAGTGCCACCCAACCAAGTGTAGACATTCAAAGAGATGTCACATTTTAGGCTTGAATGTCTTGATTTCACGACGTCTTTATTTAGTTTATTTTCCGCARTGGCTAATTCCCAGCACTTTWGTAGCGTATAGGCCTATAGCTATTGCGTTAGTACATAGGCCTATGCGTTATGTTACTCCAAAAAGGGCTCTATGCTTGCTTKATGTATGGCAACACTTAAGGTTCTGTATAGAACCGAAATTGGTTCCATAMAGAACCATTGCGTTCCATATAGGCTTCCATATTGGGTTCTATTTGGAACCAAAATAAAAAAWYTTGGTTAAATCCAGAACCTTTTTTTCTAAGAGTGTATTGTGGCTGATCTATTCAACAAGTTAACCAGAGAGAGAGACACACTGACCTGACCAGTTCTGTTTTGCTCTTGGCAAGTGGTCCGAATCACGAGTTATTATGAGAATGTAATTGATAGCRWATGTTGCTCGAATTAAACCACTCAGCATGCCATGTAGGCTAAATCAACGTGTTGAAATACAACCCAACAAATGGAACCGAAAGTTMAACTATTTTCCTGCGGTTGKTGATGTCACAGATGTAAGGTGCTGAAAGGACAGCTCCCTCGCTTTGAAAGCGCATCTCGCGTCATTGTGAAACCAGWTCGAAGATAATTCCTATAAATAATTGCACAATGAAATGTAGGACCACACTCTGTGATGGAAATAGAACGGGAACCACYTGAGACATGTTTTTCAGTKAAGCAATCTGACCTGTTGAGAACACTCACGTTCAACATCTTATTTCGGCGAATCATAAAAGCTGAAAAAAGTTGCACTAGATATTCGTTGGCATAGATTTCAACTATTTTGATTGCCAATCCAAATGTAATGAGTGATCGTTGCTACATAGCAACATGAGCACGTGTGAGAGGATCGCTAGTAACACGGACGCACACACACTATAGCAACAGACAACCTGTGTACAGAAAGGGAGAGGGTGTGCCCTTGACGTCGTTTCTCGTCAAAGACTCACATTTCGGAGAGAACCATATCCAGGTTTGCTTACTTGCTATTCACCACGGCATTGTCATGACCTTTAACAAAAAGGGCACAGAGCTCAAGGTTACAAATCAATAATTGGAATGGTTTCGTTTGACTTCACCTGTCCAAGTGTTGAGCGGAGAAGAGAGTAAAGACACCCCCAAGGCACACATAACCGGCGCTGCCTGTGCTTGGAGCTACTGGCTGACAGAT
>NW_019945479.1:1932-5982 GCF_002910315.2 Salvelinus sp. IW2-2015 | reverse complement strand
ACACACACGCATCAACTTCATTATCCCGGACACCCAGGACCAACTCCAATTTGAACACCTCCCTCTGCAACTGGATCCTGGACTTCCTGACGGGCCCCCCTCACCCTGATCCTGACGGGCCTCCCTGATCCTCAACACTGAGGCCCCTCAGGGATGCGTGCTTAGTCCCCTCCTGTACTCCCTGTTCACCCACGACCGTGTAGCCACGCACGACTCTAACTCCATCATCAAGTTTGCTGACGACACGACGGTGGTAGGCCTGATCACCGACAACAATGAGACAGCTTATAGGGAGGCGGTCAGAGAATTGGCAGTGTGGTGCCAGGACAACAACCTCTCCCTCAATGTCAGCAAGACCAAGGAGCTGATGGTGGACTACAGGGAGGAGGTCAGAACCCTGGCAGTGTGGTGCCAGGACAACAACCTCTCCCTCAACGTTGGCAAGACCAAGGAGCTGATGGTGGAGTACAGGAAACAGGGGTGGGAGAGGGTCACCCGTCCACGTCAACAAGGACGCAGTGGAGAGGGTCAAGAGCATCAAGTTCCTCGGTGTCCACATCACTGAGGACTTCACATGGTCCTCGCACACATTTTGTTACATTACAGCCTTATTCTAAAATATATATTTTTCCTCATCAATCTATACACCCCATAATACCCCATAATGAAAATGTAAAAACAGGTTTTTAGAAATGTTTGAAAATGTGTTAAAAAAATTAAAAACAGAAAAAAATGATTTACATAATTATGCATCCTGTTTCCATTGATCATCCTTGAGATGCTTCTACAACTTGATTGGAGTCCACCTGTGGTAAATTATACTGATATGACATGACTTGGAAAGGCACACACCTGTCTATATACTTTAAGGTCCCACAGTTGAGAGTGCATATCAGAGCAGAAACCAAGCCAAGAGGTGGAAGGAATTTTCCGTAGAGCTCCGAGACAGGACTGTGAAATACAGATATAAATCAGCTGGGTCTTTCTGGGTAAGTATCTAAGAGCTTTTAGTCTTTCTGGGTACATCTCTAAGAGCTTTTAGTCTTTCTGGGTAAGTCTCTAAGAGCTGGGAGTCTTTCTGGGTAAGTCTCTAAGAGCTGGGAGTCTTTCTGGGTAAGTCTCTAAGAGCTGGGAGTNGTCTTTCTGGGTAAGTCTCTAAGAGCTGGGAGTCTTTCTGGGTAAGTCTCTAAGAGCTGGGAGTCTTTCTGGGTAAGTCTCTAAGAGCTGGGAGTCTTTCTGGGTAAGTCTCTAAGAGCTTTGCACACCGTGATTGTACAATATTTGCCCATTATTCCTTTTTWAAATTCTTCAAGCTCTGTCGAGTTGGTTGTTGATCATTGCTAGAAAGCCATTTTCACATCTTGCCATAGATTTTCAAACTGTAACAAGGCCGGTCAGGAACATTTAATGTCTTCCTGGTAAGCAACACCAGAGTATACAGCATTTGGCCTTGTATTTTAGGTTATTGTCCTGCTGAAGGGAGATTTTTGTCTCCCAGTGTCTGTTGGAAAGCAGACTGAACCAGGTTTTCCTCTATGATTTTTRCTGTGTTTATAGCTGTATTCCGTTTATTTTTATCCTAAAAAAACTCTGTAGTCCTTGCTGATAACAAGCATAGTCATAACATGATGCAGCCACCACTATGAAAATATGGAGAGTGGTACTCAGTGATGTGTTGTGTTGGATTTGGCCCAAACATAACACTTTCTATCCAACACAAAAAGTTCAGTTCTTTGCCACATTTTTTGCAGTTTTACTTAAGTGCCTTGTTGCAAAAAGGATGCATTTAGGTTAGTATTGTGGAGTAACTACAATGTTGTTGAACCATCCTCAGTTGTCTCCTATCACAGCCATTAAACTCTGTAACTGTTTCAGCCTCATGGTGAAATCCCTGAGCAGTTTCCTTCCTCTCCAGCAWCTGAGTTAGGAGGGATGCCTGTATCMTTGTAGCGACTGGGTGTATTTATACACCATTCAAAGTGTAATTAATAACTTCACAAAGGGATGTTCAATGTCTGCTTTTAGATTTTGACCCATCTAACAATAGGTGCCCTTCTTCACAAGGCATTGGAAAACCTCCCTGGTCTTTGTGGTTGAATCTATGTTTGAAATGCACTTCTCGARTGAGGSACCTTYTAGATAATTTGYTGTGTGGGGTACAGAGATGAWGTAGTCATTCAACAATCATGATAAACGTTGACCATCCCCTCCCCACAGAGAATYAGGAAGACCACGAGGACCTGAGTGATGCTCTATACCAGGTCAAGGAGGTCATCACTGCAGTGGACAGCAAGGTAATACAATACAAAATAATCATAGTTTACTAACCTATAGGTCATGTTCCCCTAGCATAGCAAGTTATTACTCATAGGTCAGTTTTTCACGCTAGCAAAACATTGACACGTTCTTATTACCATATGATCAGTTCACCTATCTATACATGACAGTTGATTAACAGGTCAGTTACCTAGCAACAGGTGCAGTTATTCCGATAGTCAGGTCACTAGCCATGACAGTTATGTTACCATAGGTCAGTTCACCTAGCAAATACAGTTATTATCATAGGTCAGTTCACCTAGCAACATGACAGTTATTACATAGTTGTCAGTTCACCTTGACAACATGACTAGTTATTATCATAGGTCAGTTTCACCTACAACATGACAGTTATAACCATAGGTCAGTTCACCTAGTGCAACACATGACAGTTATTATCATAGGTCAGTTCACCTAGCAACATGACAGTTATTACCGATAGGTCAGTTACCTAGCAACATGAACAGTTTTACCATAGGTCAGTTCAACCTAGCAACATGACAGTTTATATCATAGGTCAGTTCATCGCTTAGCACATGACAGTTATCTATCATAGGTCAGTTCACCTAGCAACATGACAGTGTTATATACATAGGTCAGTTTAACCTAGCAACATTGACAGTTATTACATAGGTCAGTTCACCTAGCACAATGACAGTTATTATCCATAGGTCAGGTTCACCTAGCATACATGACAGTTATTATATAGGTCAGTTCACCTAGCAACATGATCAGTTATATAGATAGGTCGGTTCCACCTAGCAAACATGACAGTGTATTGAGTCATGGGTCATTCACCTAGCAACATGACAGTTATTATCATATGGTCAGTTCACCTAGCAACATGACAGTTTATTTATCCATGGTTCAGTTCACCCACCCATTAGCAACACTGACAGTTTATTATCATTAGGTCGAGTTCACTAGCAACATGACAGTTATTATCATAGGTCAGTTCACCTAGCAACATGAACAGTTTATTTCATAAGGTCGCTTCACCAGCCAACATGACAGTTATTAATAGGTCAGTTACCTATGCAACATGACAATTACTTATGACTGTAGGTCAGTTCACCTAGCAACATGAAGTATTATTATGCATAGGTTCACTTCACCTAGCAGATGACAAATCTTATGATTAGTCAGTTACTAGCACATGACATTATGAGAATAGTCAGTCACCTAGCAACATGACAGTTATTATCCAAGGTTCAGTTTCCTAGCAACATGACAATTATTATATAGGTCAGTTCACCTAGCAACATGACAGTTATTAATCATAGGTCAGTTCACTTAGCAACATACATTTATTATCATAGGTCAAGTTTCACCTAGCAACATGACAGTTATTACCAATAGCCGACAGTTCAGATTAAATACCTAGCAACATGCGAAGTTATTATCATAGGTCAGTTCACCTAGAACGATGACAGTTATTATCATAGGTCAGTTCACCTTAGCAACATGACAATTATATGATTAGGTCAAGTCTTCACCTAGCAACGATGACAGTTATTATCGATAGTCAGTTCACTAGCAACAGATGAATTTTATGGATTAGCTAGACATAATTACAGTCGTCACCTAGCAACATGACATAGCTATAGTTATGAATAGGTCATTTACCTAGCAACATGAACAGTTATTCCATATGGTCAGTTCACCTAAGCAACATGACATTATAGATAGGTCATGTTGCAACCTTTATTAACATATATTAATCATGGCGTAAAG
>NW_019945479.1:0-1757 GCF_002910315.2 Salvelinus sp. IW2-2015 | reverse complement strand
CATCACTCAGGTCCTCGTGGTCTTCCTCATTCTCTGTGGGGAGGGGATGGTCAACGTTTATCATGATTGTTGAATGACTACATCATCTCTGTACCAAACACATCAAATTATCTATAAGGTCCCTCAGTCGAGAAGTGCATTTCAAACATAGATTCAACCACAAAGACCAGGGAGGTTTTTGTTAGATGGGTAACAATCTAAAAACAGACATTGAACATCCCTTTGTGAAGTTATTGATTATACTTTGAATGGTGTATAAATACACCCAGTTGCTACAAAGATACAGGCGTCCTTCCTAACTCAGTTGCTGGAGAGGAAGGAAACTGCTCAGGGACATGAGGCTGAAACAGTTACAGAGTTTAATGGCTGTGATCTGAGGATGGTTCAACAACATTGTAGTTACTCCACAATACTAACCTAAATGCATCCTTTTTGCAACAAGGCACTTAAGTAATACTGCAAAAAATGTGGAAAGAACTGAACTTTTTGTGTTGAATACAAAGTGTTATGTTTGGGGCAAATCCAACACAACACATCACTGAGAACCACTCTCCATATTTTCATAGTGGTGGCTGCATCATGTTATGACTATGCTTGTTATCAGCAAGGACTACAGAGTTTTTTTAGGATCAAAATAAACGGAATACAGGTATAAACACGATGCACCAGTACCAGGGGATAGAAGTTGTTAAAGAGTCTGTTGAGCTGAGCCTTGATGCACCGGTACCACCTACCGGACAGGAGCATTGAGAAAAGTCCATGTCTCAGGTGGCTGGAATCTTTGGCTGTTTTTAGGGCCTTTCTCATGCACCGCCTGGCATGTACGTCCTGGATGGCTGGGAGCTTGCACCCAGTGATGCGCTGGGCATTCCGCACCATCCTCTGTAGGGCTTTCCGGTCGCGGATGGTGCAGTGGCCATACCAGACCGTGATACAACCAGTCAGCATGCTCTCGATGGTGCAGCTGTGGAAGTACCTGAGGATCTGCGTGGCCATGCCATATCGTTTCAGCCTCCTGAGGGAGAAGAGGTGTTGTCATGTCTTCTTCACGGCTTTTCTGGTTTGAGAGAACCATGTGAAGTCCTCAGTGATGTGGACACCGAGGAACTTGAAGCTCTTGGCCCTCTCCACTGCGTCCTTGTTGACGTGGATGGGGGTTGTGCACCCACCCCTGTGTCCTGTACTCCACCATCAGCTCCTTGGTCTTGTTGACGTTGAGGTAGAGGTTGTTGTCATGGCACCACACTGCCAGGGTTCTGAGCTCCTCCCTGTAGTCCACCATCAGCTCCTTGGTCTTGCTGACGTTGAGAGAGAGGTTGTTGTCCTGGCACCACACTGCCAGGGTTCTGAGCTCCTCCCTGTAGTCCACCATCAGCTCCTTGGTCTTGCTGATGTTGAAGGAGAGGTTGCCAGGGTTCTAACCTCCTCCCTATAGTCTCATTGTCGTCTGTGATTTGGCCTACCACCGTCGTGTCGTCAGCAAACTTGATGATGGAGTTCGAGTCGTGCGTGGCTACACTTCCCGTCAGGAAGTCCAGGATCCAGTTGCAGAGGGAGGTGTTCAAATTGGAGTGGGTCCTGGGTGTCCGGGATGATGAAGTTGATGTGTGCCTTGACCAGTGGCTGTGTGTGTGTGTGTGTGTGTGTGTGGTGTGTGTATACAGCGACCCAACCTCATCTATCCAGCAGAGGGCAGGACAGAGCTGGGGGTAAAGCAGACAAACTTTGGTATATGTAGTATCTCTGCAACAGGACGG
>NW_019945478.1:32591-44659 GCF_002910315.2 Salvelinus sp. IW2-2015 | reverse complement strand
GGCAGACACAGACATGGTTTAATTAAACTCCTCTCCCCTGAAATGCAGGGGCAGACAGACATGGTTAACTCCTCTCCCTAAGCATGAGGGGGCCCACAGGACCCCATGTAGCTTTTCTTCTTGAACAACACCCCTTTTGCAACACACATGGAGACGATAGAGGGTCATGAAAACCTCAACAGGGAAAAACAAACTGAACAAGCAACTGGGGGCTTGAGGGCGTGTACTGTTTTTAATGAGAACGGGGACCCAATCTTTCAATATACAATGAAATGTTTTCCAAGGCCTCTGCCTTCCCTCTTCCCTCAAGCTAGGCTCTCTCTCTTCTCTCTCTCTCTCTCTTCTCTCTCTCTCTCTCTCTCTCTCTTCTCTCTCTCGCTCTCTCTCTCTCTCTCTCTCTCTTCTCTCTCTCTCCTCTCTCTCTCTCTCTCTCTCTAATACTTAACCGCTACCACATACTAAAAGTTCCTACTCAGTTGATTCTAATAGATCAAGTAGCTAATCCCTGTTAGCTCCTGGTGGCTATATCCCTAGTAGCTCTGTGGTATATCCCTGGTTAGCTCTGTGGCGATATCCCTGTTAGCTCTTGGCTATAATCCCTGTTAGTTGCTTGGCTATATTCCCAGTTAGTTCTGTGGCTATATCCCTGTTAGCTCTGTGGCTAATCCCTGGTAGCTCTGTGGCTATATCCCTGTTAGCGCTGTGGCTATATCCTGTTAGCTCTTGTGCTATATCCCTGTTAGCTCTGTGGCTATATCCAGTTAGTTCTGATGGGCTATATCCCGTTTAGCTCTGTGCTATATCCCTGTTAGCCTGTGGTATATCCCTGTTAGCTCTTGGCTATATCCCTGTCAGTTTCTGTGGCGTAGATCCCTGTTACTGCTGTGGCTATATCCCGTTAGGCTCGTGTGGTAATATCCGCTGTTAGTTCTGTTTCTATATCCCTGTAGTTATGTGCGAGAGAGAGAGGAGTACTTCTGTTATGTGTAATGTTTACTGTTAATGTATTGTTATTTCACTTTGTACGTATTATCTACCTCACTTGCTTTGGCAATGTTAACACATGTTTCCCATGCAATAAAAGCCCCTTGAATTGAAACTGAAATTGAAGTTGATTGAGCACCTCGAGAAAGAGGAGAGATCGGAAGAGGGAGAGCGAGAGAGAGAGAAGAGAGATGAGAGAGAAGAAGGAGAGACGAGAAGAGAACTGATGAGAGACGAGTACGAGAGAGAGAGAGAGGTGTATGTGATGGATGATTTATTAGGGAGGCTTGAGGCTTGGCATCATGCTGAACTTGACTGAACTCCTTGAGACTGATGGGGATCTTTCTTTCATTTTCCTCTGAGATGGACAGAAAGAGACAGAGAGACAGAGGACAGGAGAGAGAGAGGAGAGATAGAGAGATAGAGAGATAGAGAGATAGAGAGATAAGAACAGAGACAGGACAGACAGAGAAGAGAGAGAGCACGGCAGCACCTGGGTATCACCCTACACAACACTGAAATCAAGTCTGCGTACGCAGATGACCTGGTCTGCTGTCTTCCCACTAAAGAGGGGTTACAGCAACACCTAGATCATCTTTCACAGGTTCTTCAGACTTGGGCTTCTTTGACCGTTAACCTTAAAAAAAACAAATATTAATGATATTTCCCAAAAAAAAAGGTCCGGAAATAAGGATTGACAAATATTAAAATTCTAATTTGGACACAGTTTCTAATTAGAACACCACCAAAAACTTACAACATATCTAGACTAAAATATCGGGCAACACAGGGTAGCTTCACATGGCTGTAATGAGCTGAGAACAAACAAGAAGAGCATTCTATGCCATTAAAAGGGAACATCAAAATTGGAAATTCCAATTAGAATCTTGGCTCAAAATCTTAATCAGTTATAGAACATGGCTCTATTATGGCAGTGAAGTATGAAAGGGTCCGCTGTTCTAATAATGAATTACTAAAATGGGACAAACCATCCAATTAGAAGGTTATTGCATTGCAGAGTTTGCAAAGGACTGTATTGAAGTACAAAAGAAAATCCAAATAACGCAGTATGGGCAGGAATTGGCCAATATCCCCTCCTCATTCAAGAGAAAAAAAGCCATCCAAATTTTACAACATCGTAAAAACCAAGTGACCCTAAACAATTCCATCACACAAGCTCTTACAATTCAAGAGATGAAACCAGAGAAGAGTCCCCTCAGCCAGCTGGTTCTGAGGCTCAGTTCACAACCCAAACCAACCCCATAGACCGCGGACAGCCCTCAGAAAATCTGCCCAACCAAATCATCACCAAACAAAAAGAAAAATATATAACTATTGAAAGACACCACAAAAAAATTCAAAGTAACTCAATGCCTATTTGGCTCTAAACAGACAGTACATGGTGCAAGGACTATCTGAACCACTGTGACTGATAGAAAACTTGAGGGAAAACAATTGACTAGGTACAACTCAGTGAGACCAAATCTGGCTATAGAGACGGTCGTCACAGACAAACCTGGCTGCCAGGGAGGACAGGCTGTGCTCACTCTGCTCCAGGGGAAGAGGTAGAGACAGAAGTGCATTTCCTACTACACTGTGACAAATGACTCAGACCTAAGAGCATATTTTTCTTTCCAAAATTATAATTCAATACAAAGAATTTGAAACTATAAAGATGAAGAAAAATTCAAAATATTTATTGGGTGAAAAGCCAAAATGTGCAGTTTGGCAGCAAATATGTGGTCCTCCTGCCACAGCTGAGGACACCAGTGAAAAAAATGCAAGTAATGTGATAATATGTTCCCATTTAGCTGGTAGTTTTGTGTTGGTCTTTCGTACCAGGTCAGGTGTTCTTCTCAGTCATGTTGACACTGGTCTACTACTTGTTGCGTTAATGTAATTGTTGTTCTGATTTAATATTGTTGGTTGTAGCTGTTAATTAATGGTAATCCCGATGTCCACTACACTATTATAATTGCTGTTAAGCCCACCATTTATTAGATATAAATATATATATATTTTGTGTATTATATATGACATATATATTTTATTTAAATTTTTCGATTTATGTATACTTGGACAATGTAAGTAATAATAACCTTGCATGTCAATAAAGTCAATTGAATTGAATTGGAAATTGAAATGTGAGAGAGAGGAGAGAGAGATGAGAGAAGAGAGAGAAGAGAGAAGAGAGAGAGAGAGAGAGAGGAAGAGAGAGAGAGAGAGAGAGAGAGAGAGAGAGAGAGAGAGAGAGAGAGGATGCATAGACAGAGAGACAGAGAGACAGGAGAGACAGAGAGACAGAGAGACAGAGAGAGACAGTGTGAGAGAAGAGAGGTTGAGAAACGAGAGAGAGAAAGATATTACATTCCCCAGTGATGTCCAGAAGGCTAGTTGGTTCTGTTTCTGGCCGTCTTCACGGATGACCAAACAGGATCAGGTCAATTGACCGAGCAAGAAGAGAGAAGCAAATATGGCAACAAACATGACACGACACCATAAGGGGGGTATGACGTGGTGAGGTTACTCCTCTCATCTCTATTTTCAGCAGATTCAACAAGAGACAAGAGGAGAAAAGGGCAGTACAGTGAACAGCATCCCACAGAGGGACAGCCAAGTACAAGAGACGTTAACGCTAGACTCTCATCTCTATTCTCGGCAGAACTCAAGAGCAGACAGAATAGGAATGGTAGGAGACAAAAATGTGAATTAATAATAAGATAGGGGAGATATTTTCAGTCCCAGCGTGTGTTCCCTGGCAAGCAACCAGGCCCTGCCTCTGAACTCATTGCTGTGACTGTGCAGTGTGAAAGAATAGACACACCACACGGCACCGCAGACACACAGACACACAGATACACACACCAACACACACACACACACAGCACGCTACAACACACACCACACACACACACACACACCACACACAACACACACACACACACACACACACACACACACACAACACACACACACACACACACACACACACACCACACACACAACAACACACACACACACACACACACACAGGCACCCATACACCACCCCACACACACACCCATAATAGAGACAGGTACACGAGCACACACACATCACTGTGAGTGCTTTAACAGCAGCATTAGATAATACATTAGATACATGATGATAGTTTAGAGATAGTTAGATAAATAGCAGATGACAAAACAGCTTTGCGTACAAAATATCCCCTCATCGCAGAGGCAGATTATGCCTGTCGCTCATGTTTGATTTATTTTAATACAGGAGCGCCGTATCGGGGAGAGAGAGAGGAGAGAGAGAAGAAGATAGAGAAAGACGCGACGAGAGAGGAGAGAGAGCAGAGAGAGGGGAGATAGTCAGATAGACTGGAAGATAGACAGACATGCAGACAGCTAGGCAGACAGACATGCAGAAAAGACATGCAGACAGACATGCACGTGGCAGGCAGACTGGCAGACAGACATGCAGACAGCAAGGCAGACAGACATACTGGAAGATAGACAGCCAGACAGACAGACTGGCAGACAGACAGACATGCAGACAGCTAGGCAGACAGACATGCAGACAGACTGGCTGACAGACAGGCAGACAGACAGGCAGACTGGCAGACAGACAGACAGACAGGCTGACTGGCAGACAGACATGCAGACAGCAAGGCAGGACAGACAAAACAGACTGGCAGACAGACAGGAAGACTGTCAGAAGAACATGCAGACAGGAAGAAACACAGACAGGCAGAAAGACAGGCAGACTGTCAGGACAGACATGCAGACTGACAGGCAGACAGACCGGCAGAAAGGCAGACAAGGCATACTGGTAGACAGTTCATGTAGACAGACAGGCATACTGTAAACAGACATACACAGCAGCAGACAGACAGACAGACAGACAGAACAGACAGACAGACAGACAGACAGACAGACAGACAGACAGACGACAGACAGGCAGACAGATAGACAGACTGGCTGGCAGACAAGACAGACAGACAGGCAGACAGACTGGCAGACAGACTGACAGCAAACATGCAGACAGGCAGACAAACAGACAGACATGAAGACAGGAAGAAAGACAGGCTGACAGACAGGCAGACAGGTAGAAAAAGACAGACAGACAGGCAGACACACAGACAGGCAGACTGGAAGACAGACATGCTGACATACATGCAGACAGGCAGACAGACAGACAAACAGACAGACAGGCAGACAGGCAGACAAACAGACAGACAGGCAGACTGGAAGACAGACATGCAGACAGCAAGGCAGACAGACAAACAGACTGGCAGACAGACAGGAAGACTGTCAACAGACATGCAGACTGTCAGACAGACTGACAGGCAGACAGGCAGGCAGACAGGCAGACTGGCAGACAACCATGGTAGACAGGCAGAAAGACAGACAGACGGACAGACAGGACAAGAGACTGGCAGACAGATTGACAAGGCAGACAGAGACAGACAGACAGACAGACAGACAGAGACAGACAGACAGACAGACAGACAGACAGACTGGCAGACAGCACAGACAAGCAGACTGGCAGACAGACAGAGAGACAGACAGACAGGCAGGCAGACTGGCAGACTGTCAGACAGACATGCAGACAGGCAGACAAACAGACAGGCAGACAGGCAGGCAGGCAGACACGCAGGCAGGCAGACGGGCAGGCAGACAGAGGGTCAGACAGACAGGCTGACTGGCAGGCACCTTCCTAATATTGAGTGTCACCCCTCCTCTTTCACCCTCTTCTGCCCTAAGGAAACATCAATTCGTCGGGGCTTGGACTCTACAAGGTGTCGAAAGCCTTCCACAGGGATGCTGGCCCATGTTGACTCCAATGCAGTTTTATGAAGCTGGTTGGATGTCCTTTAGGTGGTGGACCATTCTTGATACAAACGGGAAACTGTTGAGAGTGAAAAACCCAGCAGCGTTGCAGTTCTTGACACAAACCAGTGTGCCTGGTACCTACTACATACCCCGTTCAAAGGTACTTAAATCGTTTGTCTTGCCCATTCACCCTCTGAATGGCACACATACACAATCCATGTCTCAATTGTCTCAAAGCTTAAAAATCCTTCTTTAACCCCGTYTCCTACCCTGCATCTACACTGATTGAAGTGGATTTAACAAGTGGCATCAATAAGGGATCATAGCTTTCACTTGGATTCACTTGGTCAGTCTGTCATGGAAAGAGGTGTTCCTAATGTTTTGTACACTCAGTGTATATTGACCAGTGGAAGGTTAATAGATACTAATGATAATGGAAATCAATTATCAATGAACCTATTGGTAGTAATACATTAATTCAATACTCATTTTAGCAGCAGCGTAGGTGTGATGGGGAGCAGTAGTTGTGAGCCATTTAACAGTCTTATGGCCACGGGATAGAAGCTGTTTAGGAGTCTGTTGGTCTGATGCTTGATGCACCGGTACCGCTTGCCGGACGGGGAGCACGGAGAACAGTCCATGTCCCGGTTGGCTGGATTTTTCGGGCCTTTCTCAGACACTGCCTGGCATGTACGTCCTGGATGGCTGGGAGTTTATCCTCAGTGTAGAATTTGCTAAGGATCTGAGGGGCCGTGTCAAATCGTTTTAGCTTCCTGAGGAGGAGAGGCGCTGTTTTGCCCTTTATATAACTGTGCTGATGTGAGAGTACCAAGTTATGTTCCTCAGTGATTTGGACACTCTTGACCTTCTCTGCCCTTCTCTGCTGCGAGTCCCCGTCGATGTGGAATGGGGGGTGTGCCCCCCTGCCCCCCTGTTTCCTGCAGTCCACGATCAGCTCATTGGTCTTGCTGACATTGAGGGAGAGGTTGTTGTCCTGGCAACACACTGCCAGGTATCCTCCCTGTAGGCTGTCTCGTCGCCGTGGGGGGAATCAGGTCTACCACCATCGTGTCATCAGCAAACTTGATGATTGAGTTGGAGTCGTGCATGGACACATAGTGAACAGAGAGTACAGGAGGGGGCTAAGAACACACCCCTGAGGGGTCCCCGTGTTGAGGGTCAGCGTGGCGGAGGTGTTGTTACCTACTCCTCCCACCTGGGGGCGGCCCGCCAGGAAGTCCGGGATCCAGCTGCAGAGGGAGGTGTTTAGTCCCAGGGTCCTTAGCTTAGTGATGAGCTTTGAGGACACTATGGTGTTGAACGCTGAGCTGTAGTCAATGAATAGCATTCTCACGTAGGTGTTTCTCTTGTCCAGGTGGGAAAGGGCAGTGTGGAGTGCAATAGAGATTGCGTCATCTGTGGATCTGTTGGGGCGACATGTGAATTGGACTGGGTCCAGGGTGTCTGGCATGATGGTGTTGTCGTGAGCCAGGACCAGCCTTTCAACTTCATGATTGATAGATACTGCAGTATAACATGATCAAACTAATATGACTGACAATGCAGCTCACAAACTAAGGATTTCTTCCACGAGTCAAATCTGTGCAAAACAATGTTTACCAGGAATAGTGGATTATATCAGGAATAAGGTTCTCCGGTCAAAAGTAGTGCACTATATAGGGAATAGGGCTCTCCGGTCAGAAGTAGTGTACTATATAGGTAATAAGGTTCTCCGGTCAGAAGTAGTGCACTATATAGGGAATAGGGTGCCATTTTAGACGCAGGATATATTTAAGCAATGAGGCCCAAGGGGTTGTGGTATATGGCCAATATACCACGGCTAAGGGCTGTTCATATACCACAAACCCCCTGAGGTGCCTTATTGCTATTATAAACTGGTTACCAACGTAATTAGAGCAGTTAAAATACATGTTGTGGTCATACCCATGATATACGGTCTGATATATCACGGCTGTCAGCCAATCAGCATTCCGGGCTCGAATCGCCCAGTTTATAAAATGTAATATGTATGGACAACACGATCGATGAGCTAATGAGTATAGATGGAGAACGGTCCCAATCATCTACAGATAGAGATAACTTTGCTCATTGCTCATACAGTGGACAGATGGTAAACAGTCAGATCAATCACAAGCTAATGTATCAATCAATAACTCAGGCTGTAATAAGGGCAGTCACAACAGATTGCACACATGGCGCCTCTGGATCGGGCGGCTGGTTGGGGCAATCTGTGTTTGCACTATGGAAAATAGATATCACTGCAAATTCACACACACACACACACACACACACACACACAGGATGTACACAGCGCAAGAACCGTACAGTCAGTAGCATACTCAGATCAATACTGTATAATCTCATAAGCCAGACTAAAGTTCAGCTTGGAGCAAATTGGAAGTATTCAACTATATTCTTAGTAAGCTTATTAATAGTCACTTGGGTAGGTCAGCTTAGCCCCTCAGATCAAACTCTGTAAATTAAATGCAGACTAAGTCAGTAGCACAGATCAAACTGTAATTAAAGCCAGAACTAAAGTCAGTAGCATCAGTTCAAACTGTAATTAAAGGCCAAGACTAAAGTCAGTACGCATCAAATCAAACTGTAATTAAAAGCAGACTAAGTCAGTAGCATCAGATCAAACTGTAATTAAAGCCAGACTAAGTCAGTAGCATCAGTATCAAACTGTAATTAAAGCTAGACTAAGTCAGTCAGCACAGGTCCAAACTGTAAATTAAAGCCAGACTAAGTCAGAGGAACAGATCTCAAAGACTGTAATGAGTAAAGCCAGACTAAGTCAGTTGCACAGATGAACTTCACAGACAGAAGATACATTCTTCAAAATGTTTGATATTTGTTGCGTTGACAACCACAATCACAATCTTCACAATATCCAGTTTGACACAAATGAATAACTGCCATGTTGATTCACGTCTCAACCAAAAAATGTAAAAAGTTAAAGAATAGGACTAAATCAAATTAGTCCAACTTTAAATGCATTTAAACTTTGATTTGATTTCGTCCAATTTCTTTAACTTAGATTTTAGTTCTAGAGATCGTGAATCCAACAATTATTATCTTATATTCTAAAGCAAAACAAAATTGAAATTGAAAGCACACTCAAAGCTTGAAATCCTAGGCCTATATATATTGTCTTTATTTTGAGTTGAACCCTGGGTGGAATTGAAACAAATAGCTGTTGATGATGCAAAGATTATATACGCAGAATAGTTCATTGATGATATACTGTATACTTCTAAAGTATGGTTACATTTCAATTTGCTTTGTTAATTCTATCCTTTGGCATGACTTTGACAGCAACAGTGAATCTGGAGATCTCTCAATAATCATTCTCACGATAGCACAATGGTAGTAGTCAGGGATATCAAGGCAAGCTGGGCTTGGTTAAAACCATGGATGGAGCCAATGAAATACGCTGTAAATAAATCAATTCTCCCCAGTAGGAGATGCTGCCCAGCCTATTGTGTGTTGTTTTTTTGATAGTGGATAACGTTGAAGATCTGACGTGTTTCAAAGGTACAAAATTCAACTATTTTTATACAAGGTTACCATGATGACATTATACTGTGGTTGAAATTTCACCCTCAAAACAACAGTTGTAGACTGTTGATGAACTTTCTACAAATTCAGTTTATTTTCCACGTAGATTCCGTGTCACAATACGTTGACAAATTACGCTGAAACAACGTCGATTCAACCGGCTTGTGCCAGTGGGTTTTTCTGTTGCTATGGCAACTCATTACCGCTACTGACCGTGGCATGTACACACACACACAAAACACTCTACACAGTGCCAGAATGCATGGCTAACGATGGTCTTCATCACAACACAACAGACTTCACATAATCCCTGCAGTCAAAGTCAACACTTTACATGGTAATGTAACTCTCTCTCTCTCTCTCTCTCTCTCTCTCTCTCTCTCGTCTCTCTCTCTCTCTCTCTGTCTGTCTCTCTGTCTCTCTGTCTCTCTGTCTCTGTCTCTCTGTCCTGCTCCTTCTGTCTCTCTCTCTTGTCTCATCCGCCTCTCTTCTTCTTTCTGTGATCATCTCTCTCTCCTTCTGCTTCTCTCATTTCTCCTGTTTTCTTCTACCCCCTGTTCTTCTGTCTCTCTCTTCGTGCATCTCCTCTTCTGTCTCTGTCTCGCTCGCGTCCTCTCTTTCCTTCCCTGTTCTCTCTCTGTCTCTCGTCTGCTGTCTCTTCTCTCATCTGTCTTTCTCTGCTCTCTCGCCCTCTGCCTCTTTCTTTCTCTCTCTCTGTTCTCCTCTATCTCTCATTTTTCTCTGTCTGCTCTCTGTTCTCATGTTCTCTCTGTCTCTGTGTCGTCTCTGTCTCTCGTCCTCTCTCGCCTCTCTTCTCTCTCTTTCTCTCTCTCTCCTTCCTCTATCTCTGCTCTCTCTCTCTTGTCTCTGTCTTGCCCTCCGTGCTCTCTGTCTCTTGTCCCACTCTTTCTGTCCCTCTGTCCCACTTCTCTCTGTCTATCTGTCCCTCTCTCTCTGTCTCCTCTGTCCCTCTCTGTCTATCTGTCCGTCCGTTTGTCCCTCTGTCCGTCCGTCTCTCTCTGTCTCTCTCTCTCTCTGTCTCTTCTCTCTGTCTCTCCGTTTGTCTCCTCTCTCTCTCTCATATACAGTGGCAAGAAAAAGTAAGCAAACCCTTGGAATTACCCTGATTCTGCATAAATTGGTCATCAAATTTGTTCTGATCTTTATCTAAGTCACAACAATGACACACATAGTCTGTTAAAATAATGTCTATATTGTCACAGTGTTCATTGATTTCTCACAGTCCTCCTGCCCTTTTTGAATACCCTCCACTTTACCATCAGGCAGCTGGGAGAAAAATACCTTTTTTCCCATTGCCAAGGTAGGATCGCAGAGAAGAAGGTAGGGATCGGCAAGAGAAGCGACAGAGGCAAGTAAGGGGATCGGCAGAAGAACAAGTAGGGATCGGCAGAGAACCAAGGTAAGGGGATCGGCAGAGAACCAAGAAGGGGATCGGCAGAGAACCAAGGTAAGGGGATCGGCAGAGAACCAAAGGTAAGGGATCGGCAGAGAACCAAGTAAGGGGATCGGCAGAGAACCAAGGTAAGGGGGAATCGGCAGAGAACCAAAGGTAAGGGGATCGGCAGAGAACCAAGGTAAGGGGAGATCGGCAGAGAACCAAGGTAAGGGGATCGGTCAGAGAACCAAGGTAAGGGGATCGCAGAGAACCAACGGTAAGGGGATCGGCAGAGAAACCAATGTAAGGATCGGCAGAGAACCAAGGTAAGGGGATCGGCAGAGAACCAAGGTAAGGGGATCCGGCAGAGAACCAAGGTAAGGGGGGGATCGGCGGCAGAGAACCAAGGTAAGGGGATCGGCCAGAGAAAACCAAGGTAAGGGATCGGCAGAAGAACCAAGGTAAGGGGATGCGCAGAGAACCAAGGTAAGGGGTGAATGGCAGACGAGAACCCAAGGTAAGGGGATCGGCAGAGAACAAGGTAGAGGATCGGCAGAAGAACCAAGGTTAGGGGCATCGGCGAGAAACAAGGTAAGGGATCGGCAGAGAACCAAGGTAAGGGGTCGGCAGAAAGAACACCAGGGTAAGGGATCGGCAGAGAACCAAGGTAAGGGGAATCGTGGACAGAGAACCAAGGTAGGGATCGGCAAGGTGTAAGCCGCTATTTGCACTTACTCCCTTTAGTGCGTCCCAAAAGTGCACTAATATAGGGAATTATGGTCTAAAGTAGTGCACTATATAGGGAATAGGGTGCCATTTGGGATGCCAAGATCTTTCTGTATGACCTTGGGTGGAGGTGTGCATAGAGGAACACGTTCATTTTGACACGTCTAACGTGATGAATATTCCTGCCGATTGTTACAGTGGTGAGTTCCCAAGTGACTTTGTCCACCCCTGCTGGTATAGGTTCTTAAAGGTCACCATGTACTGTACATTATCTCAGCCTGAGGAAGTGTCTATGATCCCTGTAACATTAAATGTACGGAAACAGAAAGGAGTGGTTCCTCGGGAGACACAATTAACACAATCACTTAGGTAAACTCCTCTTCCTACTGGTCTAAGTAGGTTCATATTATTGCATTGATAGAGGGCTCATTATCCACTGCCATCAGTTTCAGGCTGCTTCCCAAATAGTACCCTATTCCCTCCACAGTGAATGACTTTTGATCAGGGCCGATTAGGGCTCTAATACAGGAGAGTTAGGGGAAACAATTTTGGAACTACAG
>NW_019945478.1:19173-32566 GCF_002910315.2 Salvelinus sp. IW2-2015 | reverse complement strand
CTTTCTTGTCCCACTCTCTGTCCCCCATCCTCTCCTGTCTATCTGTCCTCTCTTCTCTGTCTCCTCTGTCCTCTCTGTCTATCTGTCCGTCCGTTTGTCCCTCTGTCCCGTCGTCCTTCTCCTGTCTCTCTCTCTCTCTGTCTCTCTGTTCTCTCCGTTTGTCTCTCTCTCTCTCTTCATATACAGTGGCAAGAAAAAGTAAGCAACCCTTGGAATTACCCTGATTCTGCATAAATTGGTCATCAAATTTGTTCTTGATCTTTATCTAAGTCACAACATATAGACACACATAGTCTTCTTAAAATATGTCTATATTGTCACAGTGTTCATTGATCTCTCCAGTCCTCCTGCCCTTTTGATACCTCCACTTACCATCAGGCAGCTGGGAGAAAATACCTTTTTTCCCATTGAACAAGTTGAAGAGAACCAGGAAGATGCAGAGACCAAGTAAGACGGCAGAGAACAAGAAGGGGATCGGCAGAGACAAGGTAAGGGATCGGCAGAGAAAGAAGACGCAAGAACAAAGTAGGGATACAGAGGCAGAGAACCAAGGTAAGGGGATCGGCAGAGACACGAAGGATCGCAGGAACCAAGGTAAGGGGATCGGCAGAGAACCAAGGTAAGGGGATCCGGCAGAGAACCAAGGTAAGGGGATCGGCAGAGAAACCAAGGCTAAGGGGATCGGCAGGAGGAACCAAGGTAAGGGGATCGGCAGAGAAACCAAAAGGTAAGGGATCGGCAGAGAACCAAGGTAAGGGGATCGGCCCAGAGAACACCAAGTAACGGGATCGGCAGAGAACCAAGGTAATGGGGAATCGGCTCAGAGAACTAATCGGTAAGGTAAGGGGATCGCAGAGAACCAAGGTAAAGGGATCGGCCAGAAGAAACCAAGGTAAGGGATGGCAGAGAACCAAGGTAAGGATCGCAGAGAACCAAGGTAAAGGGGATCGGCCAGAGAACCAAGGTAGGGATCGGCAGAGAAACCCAAGGGTTAAGGGGGGCATCGGCCAGAAAGGCAGAACCAAGGTAAGGGGATCGGCAGAGAACCAAGGTAAGGGATCGGCAGAGAACACCAAGGTAAGGGATCGGCAGAGAACCAAGGGGCAAGGGGATCGTGCGACAGAGAACCAAGGGAAGGGGATCGCAAGAACCAAGGTTAAGGGATCGCAGTGTAGCCGCTATTTGCACTTACCTCCTTTAGTGCGTCCCAAAAGTCACTATATAGGGAATATTGGTCTAAAGTAGTGCACTATATAGGGAATAGGTGCCATTTGGGATGCGAATCTTTCTGTATGACCTTGGGTGGAGGTGTGCATTGAGGAACACGTTCATTTTGACACGTCTAACGTGATGAATATCCTGCCGATTGTTACAGTGGTGAGTCCCAGAGTGACTTTTTCCACCCCTGCTGGTATAGTTCTTAAAGGTCACCATGTACTGTACATTATCTCAGCCTGAGGAAGTGTCTATGATCCCTGTAACATTAAATTGTACGGGAAACAGAAAGGATGGTGGCTCCTCGGGAGACACAATTAACACAATCACTTAGGTAAACTCCTCTTCCTACTGGTCTAAGTAGGTTCAATTATTGCATTGATAGAGGGCTCATTATCCACTGCCATCAGTTTTCAGGCTGCTTCCCAAATAGTACCCTATTCCTCCACAGTGAATGACTTTTGATCAGGGCCGATAGGGCTCTATACAGGAGTAGGGGAAACATTTTGGACACAGCCTCAGCTATTTCCAATACATTTTAGGGAAATTGTGTCATTCATCAGCTCACTTCCCCTTCTGTGTGTCTGCATTAGTTATTTAAACAGCGTGGTGTCTTACGCGACCCAGGAAAAGAAGGAGGGAGAGAGAAGAGAGAAGAGAGAAGAGAGAGAGAAGAGAAAGAAAAGAGAGAGAGAGAGAGAGGAGAAGAGACGAAGAGAGAGAGAGAGAGAGAGAAGAGAGAGAGACGAGATGGAAAGGAAAAGAGAGGAGAGAATGAGAGAGAGAGAGAGAGAGAGAGAGAGAGAAGAGGAGAGAGAGAAGAGAGAGAGAGAGAGAGAAGAGAGAGAAGAGAGAGAGAGAGAGAGAGAGAGAGAGAGAGAGAGAGAGAGAGAGAGAGGAGAGAGAGAGAGAGAAGAGAGAAGGAGAGAGAGAGAACAGAGAGAGAGAGAGAGATAGAGAGACGAGAAGAGAGAAGAGAAGAGAGAGGACAGAGAGAGAGACAGCAGCTGAGGGTTGTCACAGACAAGGTTGTTATAGGTCATGACATCACAGAGAAATGTCACTGACTAATATAATGGTTTCCTCATGGCTACCTACTCAGTAAGGCCCACGCCCTTCTACCCCCCTGTCATGACACAGACATACAATTGTGTTATTTCAGTCCTATTGCAGTCACCATGGCCTGCGTATCTTGTTGTTGTTTTAGATAGGTATCGGGCAGTGTGGACGTGGGTCTATGTCGTCTTCAAACAGGATGAAAGATGGAAATATAGATTTCAGATAAATGAATGTCTCTGCTCTACAATCCACGGTGACCAAACCAAGCCCACAGATGTTGACGTTTCCAGGCTCTATTGATCTGGGTTAAGCTTGGTAGTGGTGTGGTGGGTGGTGTGTGTGTGTGTGCTGGTGTGTGTGTGTGTGTGCTGTGTGTGTGTTGTGTGTGTTGTGTGTGTGTGGTGTGTGTGTTGTGTGTGTGTGTGTGTGTGTGTGTGTGTGTTGTGTGTGTGTTGTGTGTGTGTGTGTGTGTGTGTGTGTGTGTGTGTGTGGTTGTGTGTGTGTAAATAGCGCCCCCCCCTCTCTCTCTGTTTTGTCCATATGATTTGTATCCTGTCTGTCTGTCTGTCTGTCTGTCTGGTTGAGTATTGTCATGTACATTGTCCTTCAGTTCTTATGGTTTCTTGTCCTGTATAAAATAATCATAGAAATAAGTACATACAAAAAATAAAAAAATAGGTTAATTTTCCACATATCAGATGACTGTCTCAACTAAGTAGACAATCAACAACATATCAGATGACTGTCTCAACTAAGGTAGACAATCAACAACATATCAGAGTGACTGTCTCAACTAAGTAGACAATCAACAACATATCAGAGTGACTGTCTCAACTAAGGTAGACAAACAACGACATATCAGAGTGACTGTCTCAACCTAAGGTACGACAAACAACGACATATCAGCAGTGACTGTCTCAACTAAGGTAGACAAACAACGACATATCAGAGTGACTGTCTCAACTAAGGTAGACAATCAACAACATATCAGAGTGACTGTCTCAACTAAGGTAGACAAACAACGACATATCAGAGTGACTGTCTCAACTAAGGTAGACAACAACGACATATCAGAGTGACTGTCTCAACTAAAGGTAGACAAACAACGACATATCAGAGTGACTGTCTCAACTAAGGTAGACAATCAACGACATATCAGAGTGACTGTCTCAACTAAGGTAGACAAAACAACGACATATCAGAGTGACTGTCTCAACTAAGGTAGACAAACAACGACATATCAGAGTGACTGTCTCAACTAAGGTAAGACAAACAACGACATATCAGAGTGACTGTCTCAACTAAGGTAGACAAACAACGACATATCAGAGTGACTGTCTCAACTAAGGTAGACAATCAACAACATATCAGAGTGACTGTCTCAACTAAGGTAGACAAACAACGACATATCAGAGTGACTGTCTCACTAAGGTAGACAAACAACGACATATCAGAGTGACTGTCTCAATAGGTAGACAAACAACGACATATCAGAGTGACTGTCTCAACTAAGTAGACAAACAACGACATATCAGGTGACTGTCTCAACTAAGGTAGACAAACAACGACATATCAGAGTGACGTCAACTAAGGTAGACAATCAACAACATATCAGCAGTGACTGTCTCAACTAGTAGACAAACAACGACATATCAGATACGTCTCAACAAGTAGACAAAACAACGACATATCAGAGTGACTGTCTCAACTAAGGTAGACAAACAACGACATATCAGAGTGACTGTCTCAACTAAGGTAGCAAACAACGACATATCAGAGTGACTGTCTCAACTAAGTAGACAAACAACGGACATATCAGAGTGACTGTCTCAACTAAGGTAGACAAACAACGACATATCAGAGTCGGGCAGTGATATGTTGTAACCGTTACTGAGAATATTGTTGCTGTTTGGGCTGGCTACTTGCAAATGTATTTTTGTATTTTAAAATACAAAATTACATGTATGTTAATTAAATACCTTTCTAATACAAGTATTTTGTAGTTTATTTTTGATACATTGTATCTTTATATTATGTAGTATTTAGATTTTTTTTACCCATCCCTGTGTGTGGTGCGTCAGTGTACACACTCTCATTTATTTATTGTGTGTGTGTGTGTGTGTGTGTGTGTGTGTGTGTGTGTGTGTGTGTGTTGTGTGTGTGTGTGTGTGTGTGTGTGTGTGTGTGTGTGTGTGTGTGTGTGTGTGTGTGTGTGTGTGTGTGTGTGTGTGTGTGTGTGTGTGTGTGTGTGTGTGTGTGTGTGTGTGTGTGTGTGTGTGTTTAATTACAGTTTGATCTGTGCTACTGACTTAGTCTGGCTTTAATTACAGTTTGATCTGATGCTACTGACTTAGTCTGGCTTTAATTACAGTTTGTCTACAAATTAATAATTGATATGTTGGTTTCACGTCTCAAATTCACATCTCAAACAACATTCAAAGTAATTAAAAATAAATAAATCTAATCTAATCAAATCAAACTTTAGACAGAATGACCCAGTACAGGTTTTCCCAGTACAGGTTGTCCCAGTGCAGGTTGTCCCAGTGCAGGTTGTCCCAGTGCAGGTTGTCCCAGTACAGGTTGTCCCAGTACAGGTTGTCCCAGTAATATAATTAATAATATGATCTATAACTATATGATCTAAACTATAATATGATCTATAATATAATATGATTCTAACATTTAACATTTACATTTAAGTCATTTAGCAGACGCTCTTATCCAGAGCGACTTACAAATTGGTGCATTCACCTTATGATATCCAGTGGAACAACCACTATAACTAATAATATAACTATAATATGATCTATAACTATATAATGATTATAACTAATAATATGATCTATAACTATAATATGATATATAATTTATAATATGATCTATATAATATGATCTATAACTATAATATGATCTATAACTATAATATGATCTATAACTATAATATGATCTATACACTATATTGTGATCTATAACTATAATATGATCTATACACTATAATGTGATCTATAACTATAACTATAATTATAACTATAATGTGATCTATAACTATAATATAATCTACAATTATAATTGATCTATAACTATAATATGATCTATAACTATAATATGATCTATAATTATAATATGATATATAACTATAATATGATATATAACTATAATATGTTATATGATCTATAACTATAATATGATCTATAATTATAATATGATCTATAACTATAATATGCTCTATACACTATAATATGATCTATAATATAATATGATCTATACACTATAATTGATCTATAATTATAATATGATAATATAACTATAATAATGATATAAACTATAATATGTTATATGATCTATATAATAATATCTATAATTATAATATGATCTATAACTATAATATGCTCTATACACTATAATAACGATCTATAACTATAATATGATCTATACACTATAATATGATCTATAACTATAATATGATCAATAACTATAATATGATCTATAATAATAATGTGATCTATAACTATAATATGATCTATAACTATAATGTGATCTATAATATGATCTATAATTATAATATGATATAAACTATAATATGATTTATAATTATAATATGATATATAACTATAATATGATATATAACTATAATATGTTATATGATCTATATATAATATGATCTATAACTAATAATATGCTCTTATACACTATAATACGCTCTATACACTATAATATGATCTATACACTATAATATGATCTATATAACTACAAATGATCTATAACTATAATATGCTCTATACACTATAATACGATCTATAACTATAATATGATCTATACACTATAATATGATCTATAATTATAATATGATATATAACTATAATATATATATAACTATAATATGTTATATTATCTGTAACTATAATATGATCTATAACTATAATATGATCTATAACTATAAATGCTCTATACACTATATACGATCTATAACTATAATACGATCTATAATATTATCTATACCTATAATATGATCTATACTATAATATGATCTATAACTATAATATGATCTATAATATGATCTATAAACTATAATATGATCTATAACTAATAATATGATCTATAATATGATCTATAACTATAAATGAATCTATAACTATAATATGATCTATAATATGATCTATAACTATTAATATATCTAATACTATAATATGATCTATAATATGATCTATACCTATAATATGATCTATAACATAATTATGCATCTATAACTATAATATGATCTATAATATGATCTATAACTATAATATGATTATAACTATAATATGATCTGTATAACTATAATATGATCTATAATTATCTATAACTATAATATGATCTATAAATGAATCTATAATATGATCTATAATATGATCTTAACTATAATATGATCTATACTATAATTGATCTATAATATGATCTATAATATGATCTATAATATGATCTATAAATATGATCTATAACTTATAGATATGATCTATAATATGATCTATAACTATAATATATGATCTATAATATGATCTATAATATGATCTATAATATGATCTATAATATGATCTATAATATGATCTATAATATGATCTATAACTATAATATGATCTATAATATATCTATAACTATAATATGATCTATAATATGATCTATAATATGATCTATAATATGATCTATAATATGATCTATAATATGATCTATAATATGATCTATAACTATATGATCTATAACTATAATATGATCTATAATATGATCTATAATATATCTATAATATAATATAATCTATATATAATCTATAATATGTAATATAATCTATAATATGTAATATAATCTATAATATATATCTATAATAATGTACATATAATCTATAATATAATCTATAATATGTAATATATTATAATTAATCTATAATATGTAATATAATCTATAATATAATTATAATATGTAATATAATCTATA
Source organism: Salvelinus sp. IW2-2015 (assembly GCF_002910315.2). NCBI lineage: Eukaryota > Metazoa > Chordata > Actinopteri > Salmoniformes > Salmonidae > Salvelinus > Salvelinus sp. IW2-2015. The sequence continues at coordinate 25,327 of NW_019945478.1, read as the reverse complement.
ATATAATCTATAATCTATAATATAATCTATAATATAATCTATAATATAATCTGGACATGCACCTGGAACACCAATAGTTTAAAAGTAAATAAGTGGAGAGAAATGACAATATTGCAACACAGTTATAATATGAACAATGAACAATCAGAGTGTCATTATGTGGTTTAGAATCGACCCTCTGACTAATGTGTCTGTGTCCTGCCGTGTCTTTCTCCCCATTTCAGAGGCTTGCTCTTGTGAAGGGAGGGTTCGTTCTCACTGGGTTTGTCCCAAATGGCACCCTATACTTTTGACCAGGGACCATAACGGTACAAGCGGTATAGTGTAGAGCACTAAGTAGGGGGCCATGTTGGACACTATTCTACTGTGGCTACATTCCATTTCAAAGAACTTGCCCCTGTGCAGGGGTGCTTCTAAGGACACATTTTAATTTGGTACGTAGACGGTAGCGGTAGACGGAAGCTGTTTCCATCTAGGCCAAATGCTGATTCTAAGGACCTTTCCTCAGTGGACTTTATTTAGTGAGAGTTTCAAGCTGTTTATCCTTGAAGATAAATCCACCCTGCCAAGGAGCTGTTCTGTTCTGCCTCCAGCTGCTTTATAGCACAGTGCTATACACAGACACACGCAGCACGCACGAGACGCACGCACGCACGCCACGCACGCACACACACACACAACACACACACACACACACACACACACACACACACACAACACAACACAACACAACACAAACAAACACAACCACAACACAACACAACATACACAGGATGTTTATGGCACATTAATTGGGGAGGACGTGCTGGTGGTAATGGCTGGAGCAAGATAGGAAATGGTTATCAAACACATCAAACACACGGTTCGATGCGTTCCATTGGTTCCGTTCCAGCTCTTGTTTAAGAGCCGTCAGCAGCCTCCACAGAACACTCACCGCAGTAGGTATTGGCTCTGGGGGAGTGGGAAAATAGCTCGTGTTTATACACGGCATCGTTAGCTTGAGGGCAGACACGTGTAGTACAATGTTTCTCCTGTTGCTTGTGAATAATTCAGCATGTGCTTCTTCTTTCTAATTTAATGGTTTTAAAAATGTATTTTTCTATACGTTGATTAATTCAATACTATGGGATAAAGCTGAGCTCTGTTGAAGACGCATTAGGTTCATGGAGCCAGTGTGTGTGTGTTGTGTGTGTGTGTGTGTGTGTGTGTTGTGTGTGTGGTGTTGGTGTGTTTGTTGTGTGTGGTGGTGTGTGTGTGGTGTGTGTGTGTGGTGGTTGTTGTGTGTTGTTGTGTGTGTGTGTGTGTTGTGTGTGGTGTGGTGTTGTGTTGTGGTGTGGTTGGTCTGCATTCCACCGCTCAAGGAGCCTGTAGTTGCTGAGTAGCCAAACATTACAGTTATTTTATGGTGTCATTGGATCACAGTATAACCCAGATAGCCTTGCATTGTGACATCTTGTACGTGGTACTAATCTCCTGTTCGTGATCAACCTGTCTCTCTCTGATCTGTGGGACTTATTATCTCTACCTGTCACTGGAGAATCAACTCGCTACTGGACAGTTAACCTGTACTGTGGTTACAATCTGTATTCTGGTAAATCTCTTACGGAGTACTAACCTGCTACTGGGACCACCTGCACTGCGGACAACCTGCACGGGACAACCTGTACTGGGACAGACCTGACTGGGGACACCTGTACTGGGACCAACCTGCACTGGGACAACCTGCACTGGGACAACCTGTACTGGACATCACCTGTGCAACTGGGACACCTGCACTGGTCCAGTTGCACTGGACAACCTGTACTGGGACAACCTGTACTGGACAACCTTGCACTGGGACAACCTGCACTGGACAACCTGTAACTGGGACAACCTGTTACTGGGACAACCATGTACTGGGACAACCTGTACTTGGGACAACTGCACTGGACAACTGTACTGGGACAACAGTACTGGGACAACCTTACTGGGACATACCTGCACTGGACAACATGTACTGGACAACCTTGACTGGGAAACAACCTGCACTGGGTCAGTCTGCACCTGGACAACCTTTACTGGGACAACCTGCACTGGTCAGTCTGCACCTGGACAACCTGTACTGGGAACAACCTGTACTGGGACAACCTGCACTGGGACAACCTGTACTGGGACAACCTGTACTGGAACAACTGTACTGGGACACCTGCACTGGGTCAGTCTGCACTGGACAACCTGCACTGGGACAACCTGCCACTGGGACAACCTGTACTGGGACAACCTGCACTGGGTCAGTCTGCACCTGGACAAACCTGTACTGGGACAACCTGTACTGGGACAACCTGCACTGGGACAACCTGTACTGGGACAACCTGTACTGGGACAACCTGCACTGGGTCAGTCTGCACCTGGACAACCTTTACTGGGACAACCTGCACTGGGTCAGTCCGCACCTGGACAACCTGTACTGGGACAACCGTACTGGACAACCTGCAACTGGGAACAACCTGTACTGGGACAACCTGTACTGGGACACCTGTACTGGGACAACCTGCACTGGGTCAAGTGCTGCCACTGGGACAACCTGCACTGGGACAACCTGCACTGGGACGAAACCCTGTACTGGGACAACCTGTACTGGGACAACCTGTACTGGGACAACCTGTACTGGACAAACCTGTATGGGGACAACCTGTACTGGGACAACCTGTACTGGGACAACCTGTACTGGACAACCTGCACTGGGACAACCTGTACTGGACAAGCCTGTACTGGACAACCTTACTGGGAAACAACCTGCACTGGGACAACCTCACTGGGACAACCTGTACTGGGACAACCTGTACTGGGACAACCTGTACTGGGACAACCTGCACTGGGACAACCTGCACTGGGAACACCTGTACTGGAACAACCTGTACTGGGACAACCTGCACTGGGACAACCTGCACTGGGACAACCTGCACTGGGACAAACCTGTACTGGGAAAACCTGTACTGGTCATTCTGTCTAAAGTTTGATTTGATTAGATTAGATTTATTTATTTTTAATTACTTTGAATGTTGTTTGAGATTGTGAATTTGAGACGTGAAACCAACATATCAATTATTAATTTGTAGACAAACTGTAATTAAAGCCAGACTAAGTCAGTAGCATCAGATCAAACTGTAATTAAAGCCAGACTAAGTCAGTTAGCACAGATCAAACTGTAATTAAAGCCAGACTAAGTCAGTAGCATCAAGATCAAACTGTAATTAAAGCCAGACTAAGTCAGTAGCACAGATTAAACTGTAATTAAAGCCAGACTAAGTCAGTAGCATCAGTCAAACTGTAATTAAAGCCAGACTAAGTCAGTAGCACAGATCAAACTGTAATTAAAAGCCAGACTAAGTCAGTAGCATCAGTTCAAAACTGTAATTAAAGCCAGACTAAGTCAGTAGCATCAAATCAAACTGTAATTAAAGCCAGACTAAGTCAGTAGCATCAGATCAAACTGTAATTAAAGCCAGACTAAGTCAGTAGCATCAGATCAAACTGTAATTAAAGCTAGACTAAGTCAGTAGCACAGGTCAAACTGTAATTAAAGCAGACTAAGTCAGAGGAACAGATCAAACTGTAATTAAAGCCAGACTAAGTCAGTTGCACAGATGAACTTTCCAAGCAGAAGATACATCTTCAAATGTTGATATTTGGTTGCGTTGACAACCAAACACAATTCAATATCCAGTTTGACTACAAATGAATAACTGCCATGTTGGATTCACGTCTCAACCAAAAAATGTAAAGTTAAAGAATAGGACTAAATCAAATTAAGTCCAACTTTAAATGCATTTAAACTTTGATTTGATTTCGTCCAATTCTTTAACTTAGATTTTAGGTTGAGACGTGAATCCACCATATTATTATCTTGAAAACAAAAATTGAAAAGCAACCAAAGCTTGAAATCCTAGGCCTATATATATTGTCTTATTTTTGAGTTGAACCCTGGGTGGAATTGAAACAATAGCTGTTGATGATGCAAAGATTATATAACGCAGAAATAGTATCATTGATGATATACTGTATGACTTCTAAAGTATGGTTACATTTTCATTTGCTTTGTTAAATTCTATCCTTTGGCATGACTTTGACAGCAACAGTGAATCTGGAGATCTCTCAATAATCATTCTCACGATAGCACAATGGTAGTAGTCAGGGATATCAAGGCCAAGCTGGGCTTGGTTAAAACCATGGATGGGGGAGCCCAATGAAATAGCTGTAAATAAATCAATTCTCCAGTAGGAGATGCTGCCCAGCCTATTGTTTGTTGTTTTTTTGATAGTGGATATAACGTTGAAGATCTGACGTTGTTTAAAAGGTACAAATTCAACATATTTTATACAAGGTTACCATGATGACATTATACTGTGGTTGAAATTTCACCCTCAAAACAACAGTTGTAGACTGTTGATGACTTTCTACAAATTCAGTTTATTTTCCCACGTAGATTCCGTGTCACAATACGTTGACAAATTACGCTGAAACAACGTCGATTCAACCGGCTTGTGCCCAGTGGGTTTTTCTGTTGCTATGGCAACTCATTACCGCTACTGACCGTGGCATGTACACACACACAAACACTCTACACAGTGCCAGAATGCATGGCTAACGATGGTCCTTCATCACAACACAACAGACTTCACATAATCCCTGCAGTCACAGTCAACACTTTACATGGTAATGGTAACTCTCTCTTCTCTCTCTCTCTTCTGCTCTCTCTCTCTCTCTCTCTCTCTCTCTCTCTCTTCTCTCTGTCTCTCTGTCTCTCTGTCTCTCTGTCCTCTCTGTCTCTCTGTCTCTCTCTCTCTCTGTCTCTCTCTAGTCCTCTCTCTGTCTCTCTCTGTCCCCTCTCTGTCTCTCTCTGTCTCTCTCTGTCTTCTCTTGTCCTCCTCTCTGTCTCTCTCTCTCTCTCTCTCCTCTCTCTCTCTCTTCTCTCTCTCTCTGTCTCTTCTGTTCCTCTCTGTCTCTCTGTCTTCTCTGTCTCTCTGTCTCTCTGTCTCTCTCTGCCTCTCTCTCTCCTCTCTTTCTTCTCTCTCCTTCTCTCTATCTCTTCTCTCTCTCTCTGTCTCTGTCCTCTCTCCTGTCTCTCTGTCTCCCACTCTTTCTGTCCCTCTGTCCCACTCTCTCTGTCTATCTGTCCCTCTCTCTCTGTCTCTCTGTCCCTCTCTGTCTATCTGTCCGTCCGTTTGTCCCTCTGTCCGTCGTCTCTCTCTGTCTCTCTCTCTCTCTGTCTCTCTGTCTCTCCGTTTGTCTCTCTCTCTCTCTCATATACAGTGGCAAGAAAAAGTAAGCAACCCTTGGAATTACCTGATTTCTGCATAAATTGGTCATCAATTGTTCTGATCTTTATCTAAGTCACAACAATAGACACACATAGTCTGCTTAAATATAATGTCTATATTGTCACAGTGTTCATTGATTCTTCCAGTCCTCCTGCCTTTTTGAATACCTCCACCTTTACCATCAGGCAAGCTGGGAGAAAATACCTTTTTTTCCCATTGAAAACCAAGGTAAGGGGATCGGCAAGAGAACCAAGAGTAAGGGGATCGGCAGAGAACCAAGTAAGGGGGGATTCGGCATGAGAAACCAAGTAAGGGGATCGGCAGAGAACCAAGGTAAGGGGATCGGCAGAGAACCAAGGTAAGGGGATCGGCAGAACAGTAAGGGGTAGAGAACCCAAGATAAGGGGATCGGCAGAGAACCAAGGTAAGGGGATGGCAGAGAACCAAGGTAAGGGGAATCGGCAGAGAAACCAAGGTAAGGGGATCGGCAGAGAACCAAGGTAAGGGGAATCGGCAGAGAACCAAGGTAAGGGGATCGCAGAGAACCAGGTAGGGGATCGGCAGAGAACCAAGGATAAGGGGATCGGCAGAGAACAAGGTAGGGGATCGGCAGAGAAACCAAGGTAAGGGGATCGGCAGAGAACCAAGGTAAGGGATCGGAGAGAACCAAGGTAAGGGGATCGGCAGAGAACCAAGGTAAGGGGTCGGCAGAGAACCAAGGTAAAGGGGATCGGCAGAGAAACCAAGGTAAGGGGATCGGCAGAGAACCAAGTAAGGGGATCGGCAGAGAACACAGGTAAGGGGATCGGCCCAGAGAACCAAGGTAAGGGATCGGCAGAAAGAAACCAAGGGTA